>NC_089535.1:25888091-26098091 GCF_963924715.1 Thunnus thynnus | reverse complement strand
CTGATGTTCACTGTCCTGCTATTGCTGTTTGCTGCTGCAGAGCCACCGGCGTCTGCTGCTGCCCGCTGCCCACATCCTGAGACTCGCTGGCTCAGCTGTTTGTCAGGCAGCCAGTCTGGGTTTCTGTGTTTGCTCTCAGACCAGGACCACTCTGTGAGGGCCTATTCACCAGAATTTAACTTGCCATATTTCTTGTCTGAGTTAATGCTGCAAGTCAGAAGTCGATAGTTCCAAGTCGGTATTCCTGACTTCCAATCTAAATGCGTCTCAGTGCATCTGGGAAAACATGGATGCCCACAGCAAACTGATGTTTGTATGGCAAGTCTCTGAACTTCACAAACATCCATATTCGAAATAGCACACTTTAAAAGAGATGGGAAGAGAAGGCTAGTACCGCATGCTCACAAAGACTTCTATCAAACACAAATCAACTGAATGGAAATGACAACTACAAAGTTGCTACATAAAGTAAAAATTGATGAAAAGTTAATTCTGTTAATCTTACTGTTCACTATGTATGCCGCCATATTGCTGTGACATCAGGTGTGTTTTTGTTGGCAAACTTGGGCTAGATGAATCGTGATTTTCCAACTTGGAACCTTGACTTGAATGATCATTCCATTGCACTTTTACATGTCGAGTTCCGAGTACAATGAATTGCAGCATAAGTATGGTGCTAGACTGGATGGGCTGGAGGGACAATTTGCGAAACTCTGATGAGATTTGGATGCTAACCTTAACCCTACGATTAGTGTTTCGCCCAATGGTGGAAGAAGTACTCAGATCCTTTACTCAAGTCAAAATACTCCATTATGAGAAAAAGTCTTGTTTTTAAAATTCAATTTAAGCAAAAGTAAAGAAGAATTATCAGCTACATTTACTTAAAAATGACCTCTGTGAATGATTTAAAAAAAAAAAAAAAAAAAGGATATTAGGCCTAATGTCTGCATCAATGTGTGAGCTGCTCAAGGTGGAGCTAGATTGAACTACTTTATATACAGTTAGCTAGTTTAATCCTGCTTCTCTCCCAGCTGGCCGAAACATCGGATTGGTCCCAACTCGATTTTAATGTGCTCCCTGTTAAATCTTATCAAGCAGTATTGTGTTTTTGGGGGATTAGCAGAATCCTTGTCGCTCCTACCTAAACAGCCGAGCATGTATAACCATTTGCTGTAAATGGTCAGTTCCTTGACATATGTGTCTCTTTTTCCTGTCACACTATCAAGAGCGTAAGTCACTTCTAATGAGACATTAATTCATATGGAGCTTTAAAATGTGTTTGTTTCTTCATCTGACTGCAAACACTGAATGCAGGCCTTGCTGACAGTCTATTACAATACAGTTTCTAGTACCATAGGCATTCTGTGTATTTTAATAAGTCAGTACTGTTTGCAGGCTCTGGGTGTCACTGCAGGACTGCGTCTGTCGGCTCTTTCAGCTCTGCTCTGACCAGTTTTTTGACTCCAGAGGAAAATCAGTGTGGAGTTCAACTGCAGGAACAGAGCATGACACCAAAACATCTGAATAGGTTTCATTGCTCATATTTTCTCATGTATTCCTGTATCTCCACCTGACAGTGCACTTTAAGGCTGTTGGTGAGGACATTCCCCTCATGGGTTTGTAATCACACAGTCCTCTCTCCATCAATGAAGAATCTAAATTTTTTTAACCAGATTTGACATTTTTGTTTTTGTGCTCAGAGTATGTGCAGCAGGGAAAAGCCATTCTTAATTACTCTAAATATACAGTATATATCTTTTATTCATAACTTTAAATTCTGTAATCAAATCTGTAACTCAGGTAATGTCCTTACATTTCCCTCATTCTGCACTAGCTTTGGCATCTTTAATTTGTGCTTATTTATCTTATTTACATATATACAAAATAGAATCATATACAGTCATTGCTTTCAGCACAGTCTCCAATCAGTCCATTTCTGCTCTGGGAGTTTTTACTATAACATATAAAACTTCCATAATCAAAGGTATGCAGGAGAGAAAATAATTAAAAGACAACAATAAATAATACAATGACAAGACATAAATAGAATTATTAATGAGTGGATTTTGTAGAGCAGAGTGTAAGATAGACACAATAAGACGAGTGTAGGTGGCATTTTTTTAACAAGTGACAGTGAATGTCGTCCCAAAATCTATTGTATCTTTTAGGAATCAAACTGTCTTTTATACAGCCATAATTGACATATTTATGCTTTTTATGAACATGTTTTATTGAATGTATACTGTGAGTGGAAAAGGTTTGTAAATATGTAAGTTTTCTTCAAACAAGAGAGCTGCCCCCTTAAAAATGTAGACAAAAAAGAGAGACAGTGTTGCTTTGTGCAATTCGACTTTAAACAGAAAGCAAGAAAAAGAAAGATGCGGATAATCAAAAAGGTCTGTTTGTTTTGCAGCAAAGTTGTTTTTTATTTATAACTCAGCATAGTCTTACTTAAGACTATAGTTTTATCCACAACATGTAAAATACTACTACAATAATGTTAAACAAAGGTCGCTACAGTTGGATGTTTTGACATCAGCAGTGTCGGAACGTCAGGATATCTGCACGTCTCGAAAAGTCTTAAAGCATTGAAATGATTTTTCTTTAAAAAAAAAAAAAAAAAAAAGGGTAGAAGGTTTTAAAAAGTCTCACATTTAATTTACAAAGGTCTTGAATATTTTGTCTTGCCTGCTGTAGACAGTAACATTAGGTATTAACATTATACTGTAAGTCTCCCTTTTTAGCATTTATAATCAGGGTACAAACAGTTAATTAATGGTTTATAATGCACCATAATGTAACTGTTAGAAGATAGAAGTTTTTATTATTGTATTTGTCAATGACTATAACTTCTGCTGCGGGCGCCCTGAAGTGGAGGCTGGAGTTTAAACAGATAATGACAATACAGGAAAACACAGCTGCAACAATATAACATCTGCTTATAACTACATTATAGTGTGTTATAAACCATTTACTAAATGTTTGTGTACTTTATTAGGAACACCTGTGCAATCTAATGCAATCCAATACAACAGCTTTGCACCAGGCTTGTGGAACAGCCTTCCTAACCATCTGAGGGCAGCACAGACCCTAGACTCTTTAAAAAAAAGAGGCCTAAAACCTTATTATTCAGGAAGCCTTTTTCATCTTAACTTATTATTTTCTTTATGTTGTGTGTTGTATGTTTTTAATGTTGTAGCACTTTGAGATTCATTACGAATGAAAGTGCAGAACTAATTAAATATATTATTATTATCTATTATAAATTCTATTTTTACGAAGCTTACACATTTTCAGTTTCTGTTGATGTAACCCCCATTAATCTATCAGGAAACAGTCAAATTGAATTGTAGGGTTAATATTGCAGTTTTCAAAATATCCCGTAGAGGGCGCTAGGCGCCTGTAGAAAGGGTCCATATTCAGCTCATAGATTGTGTATAAGGATGGACGTCATGACAGCTCCCCAAAAGTGAAGCCAAAACATCTCGATCGCCCCCTGGTGGCTGGCTGCAGTATATGTCATAAATCCCGCTCCCTCCATGTTAGTGGATGGGACATGAGACAAACTAAAAAACACGTCAAATGAATTTTCCTCAAAGATGGTTTCTGTCATTTCAGGTAGTTCTTATCATGCTGATGTATGTTCAAGTGCTCAATTTTCTTGTAAGTTTGTTTTTAATTAGTTATTTCACGATATAGACACGGGGGCTGACGTCATGATTGACAGCGGTGACAGCCGCTCTCAAACCTCCGTCAAGCAGCGGGACGGCTAAGGGGGCGTGTTCCGCGGGGCCGTCATCCCGCCTCCCGACTCTACTGCGCAGACTCTGGCTCCAAATGACGTCACATAAGCAAGATGGCAGCTCCCGGAAAGGAGATATTTATGTCTGGTATACAAGCTAGCTAACATCCACTGATAAAAAAGTTGTTTTGCTTCTTAAAAGTTGATATTAAAGTTGTTCAGGACGGACGTACCGTGTTTCGGTAGTTTGCTGTTCACAAAAAGGTTACGGAGGACCAGAATTTGATGTATTGTGATGATTGATGATGTCTCCGGTGAGTGTTTTCTTTTCTTTGCTAGCTTAAACCAAACATGGTCATGACCGTGGATGGGAAAAACAGTCTGAGAAATATGTAGTGTGTAATAGAACCTCAGCACTGTAGAAATTATTGTGTGTAAGAGATTTGAATATGAAGTTTTATTGCTTCAGAAACGTTAAGTCTTGTTGCATTTTTATTTCGTGTCCTGGTTTTAAATGAGTAATGCGGATGATACAAGACTATGAGATAACTGCAAACTTTCTGCATATTGTAGAAAATTGACATTTATTGTAATTTAAACTGTACGATATGCAGGTTGGTTTCTTGTACGGTCGATTTCTGAGAGAGGACGACTGAGGATTTTCAGCGAGCGGGAGGCTCAACGAAGGCCGCTGCTGCTGCGTGTGGAGGGGCAGAGGAGCTGCTTCATGGATTTGGACGTGCCGGATTCTCCACTTGGATTACAGGTAAGATTAATAAACAAAAATGTAGGTTGCCCCTAACTGAACTAAAACTATGTAGTTGACTAAAAAAAACTTATTGACTTGACTGAAATGGATAAATTTCAAGGAGAAAAATGAAACTTGCATCCAAAGAAAAAATAAATATGGACTAAAGAAAACGTTTTGAACTAAAAATGTTACACTACCCGGGTATTAATAGAAACTGAGGAGTGGACAATTTAACTTTTCTCTTTTGGGTTTGGTTATCTGAATAGAAGCACTGAACAAAATTACTTTTAAATTATTTATCAGTAATCTTTTTTTGGGATAAATGTATTCTGCTTATTTTCACAAAGTAGTATTTGTGTCTTGCTAATTATCCTCCTCACAGGGCCTAGACTTAAGATACCGGTGTTTAACTATTTTAACTTATTTCACTATAGCAAGTAGTTACATTGACATTCTCAGAAAGGTGATAATTTTACTTTATGTTTATTATTGAGGTGGTAGTGGATGGTAGTGGTGTACTGTATATTATTGCTTCTAATAATTTACTCTTGTCATGTATGTTAATGGGATGGACAAATTAGGAACACTTTTCAATGTAATGCACTCCAACACGTGCTACGAGGGAGTTAAAACAAACAAACCATTCTTGCTGAAGCTAGCATGCATACTGACTGGAGCCACTTTCATGAGGAAGACAGATGAATTTGGGTTCAGGAAATGAACAAATGCCATTATCTGAAATGGGATGTTCAAATAGTAAACTGTCAAAGAAACTAACTATTAGCCCACAAAGACCCTGATAACCTGGTTTCTAATAGCATTTCTTTATAACATGAAATATTAATTTAGTTATTGATTGTTAAGACTTTGACACTGTCTCATCAGGATTGTGTGGGTGTTTGCTCTGATTTTGAGTGACAATGTGCTTGAAAAATAAATAAATGACACCACCACAGTCACCAGATTCTTATTTAGATGTTGCTAAACTGTGTGGTGCATGGAAATTTGTGACATCACTTTTTTCCCACTGAACCCTGCTATAATTAACACTACGCAAGTTTGAATATTGCTTCGTGCACTGTCAGAACTTTTAAATTTCAGCATTTTATATTTCTAGAAAGTGAAAGAAGGATAAGGAGAGAGGAGACAGAAGTGTTGGAGAGAGGGCAAATGTGAAAGTGGAGAAAGAGAAACAGATGCAACATATTTAAGATTTAAATAAAAGGTTAAAGTTGTAATCCTTTAAGTAAGACTGTAACTTTCTCTGAGCAACAGCAGCAGCGACCTCTGCTGCAGAGCGCTGATCCAGTAATGCATCGAGTTAGCCTCTGTGACCAAAATGGATTACACTGCTTCTCTATTGAACCATATTATTCTCGGATGTCCTCATCAAAATGCTCAACGTGTCAGTCCTCACATGCGAAATATTAAAGCCAACTGTCACAACCATTTCAAAGATAAATGTGTCAGTAATCTGGTATTATCATGAAAAAAACTGACAGATTCATGTTTAAATTCAATTAGTAACATATTCATCCTCTAATTTTAGTGCAACTCTCTAATTCAATTACAGGTGGAACTCTTCAACTATCATTTCTCAAAACACATACAGCAAATACACACATATCACATACACACACAGTATCCGAAATTAACTTTTGACTTACCTGCCAAGGGGACTGGTAGATGAAAAAACCACCGGCCAAAATAACAAATTGCCTTTTTATGTCACATATACAGTTCAGCGGAGAGCTGTGATGTTGAATAGCTGATGTTCTGTACGGTAACTAGGAGCACTTGAGATGTTCTGAGGCTAACGCTCCTTTGCCTCAGACCGTTTCGAGCGCTCCTACGGTTTTGCAGCACTGTTTAGACGCACGTAAAAAACATATGGTGCACGTGTCTACACTGTATAGGAACAAGCATGAGTAATTTGCTCTGAGCCATCATGCAAGATATTTTATTGCATGACTATTTTGGTACAAACATTTTTATTTTTTTTGAACCCTAACCATGATCTTTCCCTAAACCTAATCAAGTATTTTTTGTGCCAGACCGTCACCACAGTGTTGTTACACCATAAAACTTATTTTCTAACAGTAACAGTTAGACAAATGATGTTCTGCTCTGATTACTGCTGATCGGGGCGCCAGATTAGAAAACGCTTGTCATTTTTCCAGAAATCCAGCTATTGCGCTGCTTCTTTCCCTCGTGTTATTGTTGGACCAAAGGTTATTCTTGTCTTTCTCCGCCTCTGGATTTAATCAAAAGGGCAGCTCCACTAATAAAATTCAAAACTCCAGCTCAAAACCTGCTAAAATGATCAACAGCTCTTTGAATATAGGGACTAACACTACATTTCAATATAAATATAAACTATCTTTACGTTATAGGTTTCTTAAGGTGTTAAAGGTTTGTTTACATCAGTAAATGTTTTAAACAGCAGTAAAACTGGCAGATAGTTTCACTTCTTATGAACACGAAATGCTGATTTTCATCTACAAGTCAGTTGGTTCTAAGTTTAAATAAATTCATTCCCCATCAGTTTTGTTATGCTGTTATATTCCAAACATTGATTCATCCATCCAATAAAGATCATATAGACAGTGTGTGAATCACGATTGTTTTTATACAGACTGATAATTCATCTTTCCATCCATCATGACCCCTGTGGTAGCGATAGAGTAGCTGAGGTACTCAAGGTTTTATCAAAGTCCTGCTTGAAATATTTCATGTTCTATAGACACACTGCAGAGTTTATTGCCTAAAATTAGAAAAAATAGCAGAAAGGCAGACAGAGGAGCATAAGAAACATTTCATTGGCCTTGAAAGTAGCAAATTAATTAGAAGTTAAAAAAAACAACCCCAAAACATAACAATTCACTTAATTTTATACCTTAAAAGCCCCCTAAAATGTTTCTTATTAACATTTAATGTGTTCTGTTTCATAAAGCAAACCTGCAGTAATGACATCAGACTCCATGGGGATTTTAAAAGTTGAAATTTTATTCGATTCATCCGTACAACCAATAAAATTACTGCTGTAACACTGCTAACAGCATGTTAAATCATCTTTTTTTTTGGCTGCTATCTCTCAGTCTCTCTGTCAAATCTGCATCAGTTCCACATCAGAGGCCTCCAGGCGGACTTAGATAATGCTCTCCATATTTACAGTGGCAGGAGGATTGGGGGGTTTTGACTAGATCCCATTTGTGTGAACCTATTAGTGCTGAGCGCTCTGAGCTCCCTCTGATACGCCTCTGAGATTAGGCAATGGTATTACTGTAAGAGGATCGACTCGCCTCGAGGTGAGGGCCGAATATACGGTGAGAGAGAGAGAGAGAGAGAGAGAGAGGAACACACACAAAGACAGGAACATGCTCGCACAGATAGGACCACACACTCCCCAGAAAAAAATCAGGACCTGGCAGTGAGAGCTGGAAAGAGATGGAGAGGAACACACACACTTTAAAATGAAAAACTGAGACTAAGGACCTGCAATGATAATGATGGTAATGAGAGAGAGAGAGAGAGAGAGTGTGTGTGTGTGTTTGAGTGAGTGAGGGAGAGAGAGAGAGAGAGAGTGTGTGTGTGTGTTTGAGTGAGTGAGGGAGAGAGAGAGAGAGAGAAATTTTAAATTTAAAGATTTAAACTGTAAATCTGAAATTCTGTCTGTTGCACTGTCCTGAACATGAATGAGTTTGATTTAATTCCCTCTGTTTATTTTTATTATCCCTTGCCCCCCCTCCCAGAAGAACCAAAAACCTTTCTGGACCCGTCATGAATCAATCAATTTCAAAAGAAAGAGACCTGAAGACAGTCAGGTCAGACCTGAATACACCTGAGGATAATGGATCAAGTTGCAGTCTACCCATTGATGTATTAAAGGGGAAGTCCACTGATTATACACATCAGTGTGTGTTTCCAGGTGTTGGGGAGGGCTGCTGCATATGTGTAAAAGTTCTATAAAGCCTTTTGTGTCTCCAGAGGGAGCTATGTGAAATCTGATAAACTGCCTCACAACTTGGGGCTGAAGACAACAAATTTGAAAATGAAAAAATAAGTGAAGTTACTAGACCTCTGTAGTCTGCTCCTCATCTGTGCTGGAGGCTAACAACTCCAGGCTACATTAGCCACTACTAGCATAACACACTCAAATCTGTACAATTGAATGAAGTGAGCTGAGTTGCATTGTGGGTAATGCAAGGTTTTGACAAGGAAGGTGAATGCATGGAATAAAAAAGATGATGTCTGTTTTTGCTTCATCAATTTTGATCCTTGTTTTTTTAACTGTCCATCCTGATTCTTACAACATTATAGGAGGGCAGTGTTAGATCTGGTGGAGTACTCTTTGAAAAGAACTGGATATGTTGCCCCTTTCATGCCAGTGAGATTTGCTCAAAACTTTCATGCACTTCACAGTTCACACTCTCCATCTGACACTGTGTTGATATGACGCACCACATGATGCGAGCTGATAGAATCCTCTCAGATTCACTGGGGTATCATAAGACCCGTGGAAATGGAACAGGACTCTCCTCAAACCTATTCCAGTGTATCTAATTTGGACCCAGGTCAGTTGTCTGAAACGAGGAAACCTAGTGGGCCTTTGAGAGTTTGCCCATGGAGAAGCACTTGCAGAGATTAGTGGTGTATTTGTGTTCTAAAAGAGAGTTAACACCAGTAGCCACTGGATGCATCATCATGTCCTCTTCTAAGTGGACCGCAGAAAATTCTTCAGATGTAAAGTTGCCAAGCTTTACCATTGAACCATAGAAGAACAGGTTCAGATAAGCCAACACAGGTTTCAAGTTTATTAATAGAGTGTCATGATCAACAGTATCAAAAGCAGCTCTCAGGTCTAACAATACTAGAATAGAAAGTTTGTTTGCAGCGCTGTTGATTTTAAGATCATTGACTACTTTGACAAGATCTGTTTCAGTGTTATGATTCACTCTGAAACCTGACTGGAACATATCATACAGGTTGTGGAGGGTTAGGCATCTGTGCATCTGTATATAGACAACCTTTTCAAGAATTTTACTAATGACAGGATGGTTGGAGATTGGTCAATAGTTGCTAGTCATGGATGGGTCTAGATTACTCTTTATCAGTAATAGAGTAACAACAGCATGCTTGAGAGAAGTGGGGAAAACACCAGACTGTAGGGAGGCATTAATGATATGCAGAAAATCAACTGATAGGCAGTGAAAGACACATTTACACAGTTTTGGGGGAATAGGGTGAAGAGAACAGGTAGAAGATTTAAACTGCTGGATCACCTCGTCAAGATCACTGGAGTTAATGGGTGAAAAATTACACATAGTAACCAGGATGGTACGCTGTTGTGAGGGGAAAGATAGGTTAGATTCGCCTTTGCACAATATTAAAGTATTATTTCTGATTATATCTGGTGGGATTCATCATTTTATCAATTGTGGAGAACAAAAAGCAAGTATTATTTTTATTGTCATTTATCATTTGTGAGATGTGATTCTGTCTTGAAATTTTCATTTCTTTGTTATAGCATATAACTTTTATGTTCAGCCCTTAAACAGGATCTTTTTAGCATCCTCACTTTTTCCCCAATTCTCCAAGGAACTTTGGGTTTTCCATTGGTCTCTTTAGTTCTGATGGGAACACCGCTTGTGCAATGTGAAAATTTAAAATTAGCGGGTGCTGTTTCAATCACCTCTTTGTTATCTGTCAAGCCAGGTCTCAGTGAGCAGAATACAGTCAGGTTTATTGGCACATATGATGTTATTAAAGGGAAGGTTTTGTTAACTAAAGATGTCACACTGAGCAATGCCATTTTTAAGGCACATGTAGAGGTGTTGGTGACAGACTTAGATGTCGCAGGTTTGATATGAGTAAGATTTTCTACAAGAGTGCCATGATGGTTCACAGATTGTATAATTTTAATATGTGCCTGCTGCTGATCCTGACTGGGATTAACCCATCCAGAGGACAATCTGACTGACTGGCAGAGTCAAAAGAATATGATTTATGAAGCTAGCCAGGCCCCTTGAGTGGTTTAGAGTCTTAATCTATTGTGTCCATATAACATAACTGGCTTGTATTTTTAAATTAAATTTCTGTACTTGGGTTTTGGTGGGTGGGAGGTGAATGATGCAGTTACCTTGTGGGGGCATGGTGGGTATTTTTCTCAGTCACCCAAGAGGGCAAAGTTCATGATTGTAGAGAGCATGTGCACCCCCATGTAGTTCGGATGAAGGCCAACATGTTTGTAGTAATCACTACGATTCCAGAAAACATCAAAATTGTCAATGAAATACAGACCACCTAGTGGCCTGTAACCATTAGGATCTCCTTCCTGGAAAATAGAAGTACAGTTATGAGGAGTCTAAAATCATCCAACAGCTCAGACTGATGCTTCCGAGTGTTATTTGACCCGATATGTATGTATGTACGATTCAGGTGCACTTGGGACGTTGTTGTAGTGTACGGGGAAGTTGCTCCATGAGGTCTGAGACGTTCCTCATAATAGAGCTTCCAAGGACAATGGTTAAAGGAGGTGGGGGAGGCAGCTGAGCTTGTCCAGGTGAATGGCTGATTCTGTTGAACCGATGTTGCTACTGTCTGACAGCAACTAGACGGGTTGTATCAGTGGCTACAAAGGGAGAACCAGGGGGACCAGGTCGAATGACTGGAATAGAAACAGCAGCTGTGGGGCACGTCGCATACAAGGGGCTTTCAGGACAGCCGATGGACCAGCAGGAGAGGTAAACTTGGGCGGCTCACAAGTTGCCTCTCCAAAACCTGAGACATGTTCCGAAGCTTTCTCCTGCCTCTGACGACCACCCAGTCCGTCAGTCAGTTTTTCCATCATTCTTGGTGATGGAGAATGTTTCTATTTCCATATTCTAACTTTTTCCACCAATGGAAACAATTCCTTGATGTCTCATTCTGGTTTGTCATGGTTCTAACACTTCGCTCCTTTAATTTTGCGTGTGTGTGTCACAGCAAACCTCGGTCAGGAAGAGGAAGGTTGACGAGGAGGAAGTTGCAGCCCCCCTGGCAGAGGGAGAGAGTGCCGTGTCATAATTTATGACTTAAAAAGCATGAATTTTTCAGCACACAGTGGCAGAGATGGCACTTCATGTTTACGACAATCATTTCCTTAGTGAATGATTCATGTGGATGTGGCGCTTATGAATCTTTCAGGGAACAAACAGAAACACTGATGTTCAGAGCTCTAAACTCCTTCGATGGTCGCTGCTCCAACAGCCAAACTGAGTTTGTGGGAAATGAGCAAACAGTGAAGTGGGTGTGGGAATATAATCTCACCCTGCCTCATATTTCTTTTCTAAGCACTTCTGAGGGTCACAGGGATTTTAGTCTCACTTGACGGATATTCTTCTCATATGTCAATCTCTGGACAGTGTTGGTATATTAAGATTTTTCCGATTTTTTGTAATGGTTAAACCAAAAAATTCTGTTTGTTGATGTCCCACTGACCTGTAAGGGGTTCTGTTGCCTAGTGATTATAAAGCACAGTTGCATGAACGATGCATTAATTCTGTTAGGTCTTTAAAATCAGTTCAGCTGGATTTCATGAACAGCAGCCTAAATCAAAGACGCCTGGCTGCTGGACTACTGCTAGACTCATGATGAATGACTCACAGGAATTGTCCCTATTCTGGTTTGATTCCAGGTCTAGACGCTGGTCCTATAGTGCTGCCAACTGTTGCTGAGTCTCAGCTCCAGTCCCCACCTTCCAAAAGTAGGCCAAATCTGGCAGCAGCTGGCCCCGCGCTGGCTCACATTGGGTCTACTAATGCCAGAAAACAGTAAAATGTGTTGAGCCACAATCATCCTGACTTGTCTGGCTACCTGGGATTTTTAAGTTTGAGAGTTTGGAAGTTTTAAAATGAATAGTCTAACTGGTACCACAAATGCATCATTAAATTCACTTTTAAAAAAACAATTAAAAATAAGATAACATGATAGCTAAACAGCCAGTAATAGTTTTTATTTGAGGTGGTTCTAGGAAACGGCAGCCATCACAGCTGAATGTTGAGGCCAAGAGAATGGTTTTGATGAATTGGAAGGTTTGTTAGTGCATGTTGTTATTCTATAGAGGACTGGTTATTTGAAATGTTAAGCCTATTAAGTATGGAGGAAATAACAGTTATTTTAAGTGACAATAATTGTGTTTTCTGAGTTTCTTTTTAGAGTAAAAGAACCGACCCAACCAAGTGGGTTGAAAGATGGACCTTGCATAGGGGGACCCCAGGTCTGTGAGCCACTGGGGAAAAGAGTAGGATCCCATGGGTTAAGTGTGTTACTTTCTTTTCTGCCACAAAAGTATAAAGCAAACAGGTCTACTCTTATAGCTTATTCATCTCCCTTTGGCTCAGAATGAGAGGGCAACAGTACTGTAACTTCTCTGTAAATATACTGTTCTAAGTGTACTGCTATAAGTGAAATAAAAATTCCAAAAAGCCACACAAGAGTGAAATGTTCAAGCATTACTGGGCAAATATTACTTCATCTTAAGTTAACAGCAGCATTTTAACATTAGCAAGGTGTGGGAAAAACTGAATTAGAAGCATATTAGAGATTCCCATTTCCTTGAATGAGAAGTGTGTCCAAACTTTTGACTGGTACTGTATGCATTATACTATTAGAACCTGTTTGACATGGTTTTATAGAGATAACATAAATGTTAGCTTGTCCAACATCACCTTCACTTAATGTAACACAACCAATTTGTAACTTCATGGTAATTTCTTTCACACCTAGCACATTACAAGAAAGAATATTATAACCCTATAACTATACCCTATACCCTATACAGCCCTATATCTGCGGTTGTCTGTGAGTGAATGAGTGCCTGAGTGAATGATGAAGTTTCACCATTGGTCGGCCGGCCGTGTTGGAGTTTCCCCACTGGCAGTTGCTCTTTCAAAATGCAAGAAGATGTAAGTGGAGGACAGCAGCGTGAGGCAGTGTGACAGTGTTTCCTGCTCTGAGCTCTGACGCTCTCAGCTGGGGTGTTAAATGCAGCAAAATCAGCTAAATTCCTGTTCAAGACACCAGTGTCTCCTCTTTTGCCATCCAGTGTGATAGACTCTCTAACTGAACTAATACCAGGACGCACACTTTTTATTTCTCTGATGTTTTCACATCACAATCGATGAACAACAGCATTAAAATAGAATCTTGCGGGTAAAACATGCGACTCATGTAGCTGTTATATCAGTTTAGCATCGGGCAGCTGCTCTGAAGGTGTGCTTGATTTGACTGTAATTGCAGTAATTGGGTGGAGATAAGCCTCCCGAATTTGCACCTAAAATGCTGTCAAAACTTTCATTTACAATTTCCACTGCAGCCTCCATGATCATCAACTGGGAAAGAGGCAGAAAAGAAGACAGATACGGACATGAGGGAGAGCCATTGACTGTATATAAATATGGACGACGTGTTTCCACTTCCTGCCGCTATGCAAAAGTGAAGCCACAATATCTCCTTTCTGGGAGCTTCCATCTTGCTTGTGTAACATTTGCAGCCAGAGTCTGAGCAGTAGAGTTGGGCGGCAGCTCTCAAAGCTGTCAATCATGACATCACACCCCCTTTTTATATCATCAAATATCTAATTAATTATAATTTCACACATTAGCCATACACGGTCCAACCATATAATAGGTTTTGACCTAGTCTTGTTTACTTGACAAAAAACATTATATGAATGCAACTTCAAGTCTTAGCAGAGAAATGTGAGTATTTTCAAATCTGGTTAAAATGAAAAAAAAAATGAAAAAAGAAAAGAGAAAAAAAGGCTGCTAACACTTCTGAGGACTTGCACACATTTTTCAGTTGCTCCGTCTCTGATGACAAGTTTTAATGGTACAACTGAATGAAGTAAACCACCAGGCACTTAGGAAGGACTTATATGGGTTAATGAAGAGTTGGTGCAACCCAATCCTGGTGAGGAATCGACTTTCAGTTGTACAAATCTGCATGCAAACATATTATCATCCTTTTCTTTGAGTTCGTACTTGAGATGGTTTTGGATTGGTTGGATTTGGTTCCTTTTACACATCAGGTACACTCATTATCACTAATACATATTAGCTACTAAACCTTAGATTATGATTAATGCTGATATTATGGTATGGTGTAGACATGCCTCCCTAATTTTGTATAGTTGTTTATTTGTGTATAATGCTTTATTCTTATATGCATATCCTGCAAGCTGCAGTTCCTCTAAGGGCCACTAGATGCTGCTCCAAGGAAACTCAGGCAGTGTAGAAGTGAACGGGGAAAATGGTTTGAATTAATTGGGGTGGTTCAGATCAGGCATGGGCCAAAATTGTCTTGTGCAGTTGTCCATCATACAGAGTGACATCCTTCGCTGCCATAGTAGCCACTGCTCTAAAGCATTGCAACAGCCACAGTTGGCAGCAATCACAGCTCTGCTACATTTTGTGCTGCTGCCAGCCAGTCTCTATGACTGTATGATTTGATCAGATTAGAGGCAGTTGGGCATGTAAGTAAACGTGGCTAACATAGAACCAGGCTATTATTAGTTAATATAAAGATGTTGGAAAAGCCACTCTCACCCTGATATTCACTGTCGCTCCTCTGCTCAGTGGAACCATGTCCTCCTTTAAAAATCACATTTATCTGTTGCCTGGAAGCTGCAGTCGCTTGGTGGAAATCTTTCATCTTGCCTGTGTAGTGCCCTTCAGAGGGCCCTACCGGCTGTTTGGATTTTAGCCAAGGTTACTATAGAAACACACAGAGGGAGAAGTGCAGAAAAACAGGAAAAGGCTTGCTCATGCTAATGGAAAACATGCTTATTGATTCCCACAAAAAAAAATCACACATTTTATTTTTATTTTTTGTTCATGTGTAACCTCTCCTTATGAAAGTGACAGATTTAATGAAACAGAGTATATACACTGATTTATTGTTCATACATTGGCTGTTTGTTGAATTGATTTATTGACTAAAGACACACACACACACAAAATTTAGAACCTAATTTGGGATAAATAAATACATTATCCCTTTGAGAGCAATGACAACTTGAAATTATTAAAATGTATTCACATTTAGTTATGTTCTTATTGGTGTTTCTCAACAAAGTTGATTAAATTAGTGTGATGTGTGATCTTGTGACTTCATCCAATCACAGGCTGACACTTGGGGTTTTGCATATGTGTGTGTGAGAGGCCTCAGAGGAGCGTTATTCTCTTTGAGGTGAGTTTGATATTCATGGCAGACACCTGCACAGATCACAGCTGAAAAATTAAAATCGCGTTGACTGGGAGAGTATGGAACCAACGAATGAACAAACGAAGGAACAGATGAATGAATTAAAGTGTTGATCAAACGCATTAAAGTAAAATGTATATTTGATTGAAGTCAACTACATTGAATGCATGCAACATGCATGTTTAAAAAAAAATAAAACATGAACATGAATTAATGCATGCATGAGCGAGAGAGTTAATGAATGAATGGATGAACAAATAAGAGACAGCAAACGAATGAATAAGTAAATGTCGAATGACTGTGTGTGAATGAAGTGAACAATAACAGAAAATTTAGCCAGACAGTTGTGCTCATTCGCTGATGGCTCCCATCATTTTTGGAGAACACCTAAATTCTACCTGGAGAAGGAGAGAAGGATGAAATGTGTAAAACTCAAAGTGAGTCAGACTCCTGACTGCTGAGTTACAATCATTTAAATTGATCATGTTGTAGTAGTGCCACCCACAGGTGACATGCATTCAAATTGTGCAGGATTTCTCACAGTTGTTATGTTCATGTGTCATCTAAATTTGGTTGCAAGTTTGTAAGGTTTCCAGGAGTTGGATGGCTTTTTTTTTTTCAAATAGGCCACACTTGCAAGAAATCAATGCATTTTTGGACTCATCTAAAATATGAAGACATTTTGTCAGAGCCAAACAAAATAAAATAATTTATAAATGTCAGGATTTTTTGGTTCTTTTGTAGTTTAACACACAAAAAAATACCAGACAAACGCAGACTATCTTCCCAGGAAAAAAAGCAAATGTCAAAAAATTACATATTTTTACTTTCAAGTGACAAAACCCCTTTAGCAGCTGTAGGAATTATGACTCTTGTCCATCAGGAGCAAAGGAGAAAGTTGGGTGATGTTACAGAGCCACAAAGTCAACAAAACATTGGACAGGAGACCTAACTTTCCCTTATCCTAACCTAGTCATCTCTGACATAGTCATGCTGATGCTGATACAGGCTGCAAGATCAGAAAAGCTTTTACGTGTCGTTCTGAAGGGCAGTTACTGTGAAACAGTCACAAAATTAAATGTACACAAAACAGACAGTATGCAGACCTAATACAGTTGATTTCTAAGTGTGCTGTTGATGCACATTATTCTCCCACAATGCAATGCACAAAGGTAATGGAGGAACTGCTCACAGCTGGAAAACAGTAAAACAGATTGTGGTTGGTTGCTCTTTCTTTGTGAAGTTTAATTAGCAGCCACATTCTAAAGATGCTGTTTGATGTCTGACTTCACACCTATAATCATTTCCTATTAGTGTAAAGTGCTAAAGTATGTTTTAATTTTTATATATATATAAAATATATAGTCCTTTTTCATCTACTGACTGCTAGAACAGTATTCTTTGACTAGTATGCTGTATAGAATGCTTTGAAATATGAATTTTGGACACTGGTGTCTCCAGCTGCCTTTTCACCTGCCACTTTTGTAGTACTTGAACACATACTGGGGATGTCGGGAACAGTAATAACAAAAAAACAAACATTAACCATAGCATTGTCACATCATAAAACATTTGTATTTTTCAACAGTATATTTGTAACAGTATTTGAAGACACAGACAAATAATGTTGTCCTGCTGATAGGGGCGTCGCTCTGGAGTGCATAGACCAATGACGCATTTTGTCTTTTAATTTGGAGGCCTTTTTGGGTTGCATAGACACACACAGACGGCAATAAACAACGTCTGTTGACACAGCACATATGATAAAAAGTGCAGCAGTGACCCACTGGATCTGTCAGGTTTGTGTTTTAAAAGAATTGCAGGTGGAGCGAACCTGCCCTCATTTATCACCTCTGTAGTGTAATCTTGGAATCATCACACAGTGTTTTTTTTTTTTTTTTTTTTTTTTAGAAATTTATGGAGGAAAATCAGAAGTAAGGGACTTGGCAGGTTTGCAGGTCATTTCTCATTTACATACATATTTAAATACAGTCTACACTGCACTTCACTTCTAGAATATTTTGGGATTTTGCTTTGTCGTTTTTTTGCTCTGGATTTTAGCCATTCATCATTGAGCTCATGGGTCTCGTACATCATAGAGATTTGGAGATGCAATTACATTAAATACGCTCTGTACGCTAATCTGTGTGTGAGTTGGTGGATTCAAATAAAGCATTTAAAATGTGTGTGTGTGTGTGTGTGCAGCTGGGAGGAACCCCTGCAGGGCTGGATTGCCCTCTTCTACCTGCAGACACGGTTTTTGGTTTAGGTCTTTATAGAATAATGCCAACCTTATTTTTTAAGTCATAATTACAAGAAAAAATCTGATTATTTTTCTTCTTCAGTGAATGATGCTAAAGAAAGAACAATATATAATAAGACTACATTATAGCTGCAGAATGAATGCAAAGGAACACCTTTCCCAGATAAAATGCTCCCTTAAGACTTCTACTTTTTCCATTAAAATGCTTTGTCCTTTATGTTTAACCCACACTATCATACATTTCTTGGATATAGCCGCTAATTTCTCACAACATTTAAACTCCCTTGGCACTCTTTGTCTCCCGAGGTTTCTGACTCTGAATCTCTCCCTCTCATATTCAAATACAACTGCTTTATTATGATTAAACATTTGTGATATTTTGTCCCATTTAGCTGGAATAAGTCGGTCCTCATTTTAGCATGTGGGGCCCCGCTGGGAATCGGACCTTCACCCTGGCCGTGTTACTGCCTTGCTCCAGCGATTAGGGACAGCGGATCAGTAAACGGCTTCACAGGGGATAAAAAAACAACAAAAAAACAGAGGAGGCGTGGATCTCAACCGATAAATCAAACTGATAGAGGATCATTATGTAAATTTTAACCTCAGGGGGCAGTTTCACTTAGTACTGATGTAGGTGTGTGTGTACAGGAAAAGCATTTCTGCATTTCTCTCTCTCTCTCGCTCTCTCTCTCTCTCACACACACAGAAGACATTGTACTCTGCCAGCTGAGGCCCAAACAATAAAAAAAAAAAATACAAATAATAAAACTCTTCTCTCTCTCCCTCATCCCTCCATTCACTCTCTCTCTCTCTCTTTCTTTTCCTCCACATTTATTTCTGTACCCTCTCTCTGCTTGCTTTCTTTCTTTCGTTTCGACTCCAATATCAGATGTTAAACACACAAGGTTTGTTTCCTCCATCTTTCTTTTTCTTCTCTCTCTATCTCGCTGTCACTGTTCAGGTTTTCATGTATGACACAAAATCAGCAGGTTTTGCTTTTTACAGCTAAACAGAAAAATACTAGATATTGAATTATATTTTATTTAAAGCTGCCCTTAGCCATTTTTATATATTAACAATTCATCAACTATATGTATCCCTGGTTGTAATGAACCACAGATAATTATCACCAAACTGTTAAGCTCCCTTAAGCTATATAGAGGGGTTTTTTTTATTAGAATTTTTTGTTTTATGGCTTAAAACAATCTCTGATAAACTGACTGTACATTACCTGCTCAGCAGCAAACTGCAGAGAGTCAAAGTTAGCAGTTGTGGAGAGTTGGTGGAGACCAAACCAGAGCTAGAAGGAGAGTGAATATTGGATTTACATTCATCAGGTGGCCAGAAACACAATTCCAATGGGATGAAAATGTTGCTCAGTGTTTGCCGTACGTGTAAGTAGGAAAGTGTTTGCTAACATGTTCACTAAAACAATGCTACAACGTGCTGATATGTCAGCTGTTATGTTTTCAACCTGCCCCAAAGTAGCCAAAAATCTATGAATGCAGCTTTAAATAAAGGTCGGTTTAAGTAAAAGGTTTAAACTTTTACTTATTCACAAGGCTGAATTTCCAACCATGGAAAAAAAACGTTAATTGTAAAGTTGCATGGTTTAAATATAAATTGGGTTCTGCATTGTTACTTAGTTTTGTGGCCCTGCCCTGCAGAGTGGCAATATGTTCAAATCTGTGTTCACATGGTGCGTATTCCTAAATAAATGTGTGTATAATCGAAAGGAGCCTTTTTAAAGGATCGTAAAAATCCTAACCATCCTAACAATCTGACTACATGATGAGGAGTATTAAATGACAGAAGAGTCTTTTGGAAATTGTTTGGTTCAACATTTATCTAAATGAAGATCTGAAGATTTGTGCAGTCTCACAAATCATAGGTATTATTTTGCCAAATTAATTCAGAAGGAATAACCAAGTTAAATTAAATGATGTTTCACAATGGCTGTAGCAATTTCAGCCATTTGTAAACAAACTGATATCAACAGACTGGACCTGTCGTTTTAATTATTATTTATTTTCAAGAAGAATCATAAAAAGTTCATGTTTTGCTTTTAGGCGTATAACAGTTAAGTCACATTTGATTCTACTGTAGTAAAAAAAGACTCTTGGTGAAGTCTGGTTATTGTTTGGACTTGCACATATTGATACTCAAATATTATTATTCCCTGTCTGATTTGCTACTTTATTAGCTGCCTTTGAAAGACGATGGAAATATGTCAGATGAAAACTAACAGAAATATCAAGCTGACAGAATATCAACACATATTCAGCTACCAGCATCTGTTTTCATTCATTTTTCGTTTCCTCTCTTTCCTCAACTCTCTCTCTCTGTGTCAGTGTGCACATCTTGATGTGTATATTAGTGTTTGTGTCTGTTTTGCTGTTTGACGGTGCAAAAAATATGTTTCTTGCTCTTGTTTGAGGTTCATGGTGGGACACAACAACTTTTGTGTATTTTACTGATCTTGCAAACGTTCAAGTTGTCTGAACAATAACCTCGCTGTTTTATGTTCTGTAACAAAACAGGAGTGTGATGTTTTCCCGAGTTCTCCAGGTTGAGATCAGGCTGATAGTTTATCCAGATTATCTGAAGCAATTTATTTGGAGGTGAAACTGAATCTGAAATCAGAAGAGTCATTCTGTAAACTGGGTGTTTGTGGACGTTTAAAGCGGACAGTTTGGGTAATCGTTTTACGGTTTACCTTCATTTGCTCTTCCAAATAAGTTTGAATAATCTGATCGTGTTTCTTGGCCCGTCAGGCTTCTCTTTAGTGATGTCATTGTATTCCCAGATCTCAGCTGTTAACTTGGTGAGTTTAATGTTATTATTTCTGATAGAAATGATGGACAGAACTATGAAAATAAGATCAGTGAGTCATTTTTGGAACAAATGGAAAAACATCCTATTTTGTTGTCCAGGTTTGAGGACGTGCTCAGAAAAACTTGCATCACAAATAAACAAACACACAAACACCCCCACCTCCAACACACACCTAATGCTCAGATACTCATTGGTGTGTGTATGTGTGTGTGTGCAATCCGCATCCTCTCTCACTCTCACTCACACTCACACTCTCTCACACACACACACACACACACACGTGTTCAGTGAAGGATGCAGAAACATGAAGCTCCTCTCTTTCCCTCTTCGGCACGTCAGAAGCATTTTGCCGGGTGATTAATCGCCACGGCGAGCGTCCGAGCCCCGCGGTCGGCCCAGGGGCATCGCCACGATCCCTGCACCTGCCACTCTGATCCACTGACCCCCCCCCTCCCCATACACACACACACACATACACAAACACACATTCATACACAAACATAAAACCACAGATAAATGTAAAAATGAGCAGGATATGCAAGCTTTGGCACAGAGGATAAAACACATCCAGACCAACAGCACACACACACACACATACTGTTGTACATTCTCTCACATACATACACAGATGAACACACACACGGAGGAATAAACAGAAAACAGTGACATGATATAGAATAAATGTTCCGTGGAAACATAAATACACATATTTAATCAAAAATAATAAACCCAAAATAAAGGCCATACCTGCTCCTGTGTATGGAAATACACATACACACATCATGTCTGGATAAATTAAGTTAGACTTTATTAATCCATGAGGGGAATTCAGAATAACTGTATATATTAAAGAGCAGCAGGGCAGTCACAGCACAGCACCTGTAGGCCAACTCTAGTCCTGAGACCAGCGCCTTGCTTAAGGGCAACGGCAGGTGAACCTCAGATGATGGCAACCGTATAACATGGCAGACAGAGAAGGAACAGCAGCGGAGTGGGTTCAGAGTCCAATGGAAACACCAGTCAAGGTCCTGTAGCTTGAGGGTTCTGTTAGCAGGGTAATGCTAATGTTATTTTGGCTCAGTGTTCTGCTCTGGTTTCATCAGAAACTCTAACATGTTAATTAACCTAATTAATCACACTACTTTATTTGTCTGATTATCTCAGACTTTACAGAACTTAACTGCATTTATTGCTGTACCGTTCAGTTTAAATTCTGATTTTACACTAATAGGCTAACTCTGTGCTTACTAGTAGTTAACACAGGAGAGGAATGTGAAGATGACCAGTCACTTTACTTATTAATGTTCAGTTTTTCAGCTTTAGTTGTTTCTTTGTCGCAGTTATATGATTTATATTTTATTTATATTTATATTATTTATATTTATTATATGTTTTTTTTTAAACTGCTGTGTGTTGTTTTAGTGTTATAGTGGCTGTATTATATTAAAAGTGTCACAACTCCACAAGCAGTAAAATAAAATATCCAGAGAATCTAGAATTTCCACAATGTGTTTACAATGTAAATAACAAGTAATTCATTACACAATTATGTAAATGTATTATTATTGTTATATAACACCGTGTTTCTTTTCTCTGCATAATTCTACAAATTATACCATAGTTAATTTAAAGAATCAAGTCTTGTTTATTTCTTAATACCTGTAAAGTGTGACATGGGCTGTGTGGGTGGTTCCGTATCTCCAGATGAGTTATGTTGGGCCGGTTTGATTCAAAAGTCCCGGGCTGATTTTTATTCCCACTCTGCCCCTGCCTAAGCATACAGAGGTAGGTGCCATCCTTTTAAAATCTAAATATTTCATTCTGTAAATCTTGCCAAAAAAAAAACCTCCTCATTAAAAAAAACAACTCAATATATTTATATCAGATAACCAAACAAATTAGGATTCTTCAACTGTATTTTTTAATTGGATTCCAGATACAAGTGGACAATAATCCTCTGTCTTCTCTTTAAATTATGTTTAATATCTGGTTCTGTGTATTAATCTTATTAAATTTGGATGTCGTTTTTAAACTTTGGCTTAATTCAGATATCATCCCCCTGGTTATTCCTCCTAACTGGCTCCTCCTAAATGACTTTTGATTGATTATTAAATTACACTGAAAATTGTTCCTGAAAATCAAATGCAAGTCAGAAAGAGTGCAGAGGCATTTTATGACAGGAGGAGACAATCTTTTTGGTCAGCCTTTGCTTTCTCAACTGGACAAGATGGTTCCACCACTTCGCTATTTCATTACCTCCAATTCCACATTTTGCCATGACGTGATCAAGATCGCATGATTTGTGCTGCTTCTGCTGGCTGGTTGCACACTTTGAGTTTGGGGATGGTGTGCTGAAGCGAACATTTTGTGGAGACTCAGAATAAGAAAGTGGAAAATAATAGATGTCTTCTGAACATTTTTTCACTCTGTGTGTGTGTGTGTGTGTGTGTGTGAGTGACATCCTGTGCTCTCTCACCACCTGAGTTGGAGGAGGGCAAGCATGTGTCTCAGGCCCACACTACATCTGTTACACGCCGTGTGTGTGTCGCACCACTGGTTAGCATGTGCATGTGTGTTTGTGTACACTCTTCATGGTGGTGGTGAGGAGGTTTATATGTGTGTCTGTGTGTAGCAGATGCCATTTGCTCTGAAATCAGCAGCTGGATCCTAAGTTCCCGGTGGGACCTGTGTAACGTCTACAACACACACACACACACACACACACACGCAAACCACCAGTCCTACCTGTGGACGACACGCTCATGCACACACACAGGCAGATGTCATGTGGGACAGCTCTTGCGCATGTGTGTGCATGTCACAGACCAACAGGTTGTGTGTCGTAATGTTTGTGCTGGTGAAGTGAGTGAGTGTGTGTTTCTGTAGATTTTAGCAGAGCTGAACTGCTGGCCGTTAACATATGGAGGAGATTACCTGCATATATTAAGGTAAAATACACATACATACAGATTTTATTTTCTAAACAAATGTCTGAAAAAGGTTTCCCAGAGTTCAGAGGGGAAGAAAAACTTCAGCTGTACAATTTTCTTTTTTCTATCTATTTTCTGCACAAACCGATGGAAGCAGAAGCTGTTAGTTTAACATGAGTAACATTTCAAAGTAATGACTGCACTCACTAAAGGCAATGTTTCCATTCTAATTAGTTATGTATTGTTACATTGAAAATGTTTTAAAAAATATAGAAAATGCATCTAAAATCAACAAAAAATGTCAACAAAAATTCTATCAAAAACAATACTTAATTATCCTTAATTACAGTGTTTTATTAATAATTTGTTATTGGTGTTATTTAGGCATGCTATTTTATTCAAATATATAAACACAACCAACAATAAGTAATAATTGCCATATTATTCAACAGCACTATGGAACAATGTTTTTAGAAGTGGGCCCCTGTTAGTTTGTATTGTGCAACAGCGTGGCACTAGTTTCACAGCAAGCCTATAAAAAAACCCATATTTCTCCACAATATTTCAACCTCTTAATAAACTATATATATGTCCCAAGTTCCTCTAAAGCAATGTCCCTTATGGTGTAACAAAGTTCATTTCTCAGTCCTTAGTTGTAGTCAGTCTATTCAGTGTTCAGGTTCAGTCAGTTTTAGATCCATTCTTAGCTCTGAGGTCAGTTTAGAGTTTTGAGTGCACCCGGTAATAAAAGCAAAGGGATTGTGGGGCTTGTAACACAGTCCTACCATGCTGGTGTGACCACATAAGGCTATGAAAGAAAGGTGTCTTCCTTCAGGTAGATGAGGTACAAATGGTAGCTCGCCATCTCCTTCATCAAGCAGAGAATCCAGAATCCAAGGTCCAAGGCACAGTATCTTCAGGGACTCTCAAAAAGGGGCGGGACTTAACATATTTCCTCCAACAGGCACTTTCGTTAAGCTATCTAACCAATGATAAACTAATGTTAACAAAATCATTCTGACATGCAGAAGAGTAGGATAAAAGTGCTATATAAAAAAAATATAATATAGCTATTTAGCCATTTAAGAGGGCGCCCTGTCTGTGGGGGGGAAAAAACACCTCACAGGGGTCCCCATTTGGTTAGGGGGCCCACTGCAGTTGCCTGTAATGCAAATAGGTGAAAACAGTCTTGCTTAGCACACATGAGAATGCGGGTGGTGCAAGTCACATCCTGTTGTTTCACGCTCTTCCACTGACCAGCAGTTGGTGGCAGTGGTGAACCAAGAAATGTAGCAACACACAAAAAAAAGGTAGGGAGGAAGAGTGCTAGCAAGTAAAAATGGATGTAAATAAGGCACAATTTAAAATATTAAACATAGGCTTTGCAAATGTTTTTTTGAGTAAGGAAATGGATATCAACATGTTTGTTAGACCTGCAGGATATACACAATGCATTTTGGTGAATAACACCAAATTTTGATTGTTTACAAGAAAACTCCACATGGAGCCTTTAATGATATATTCAGACATTAGGTAAAAATAAAAAAATTAAATATAAGTAAATAGTATTTAATTACTTATTTCCTATACTGAATTTCCTAACTGAATTCCAGTTAAAATAATATTACTGTTATACATAGTATGTTTTTTCCAGTTCTATGTTTTTATATTTGGACTCCACTAGAGTAGCTTTGCATGATTCACAGTTCAAAAAAACTATCTTATATTGGCCCTTTGTGCAGCCCCTCAGTTCAGCCTCTGTTTCTAACAGTCAGGCTTCGCTCCTGTCTCTTTAAGGCCCCCCTCATGATGATCCCCCTCTGTTCTGATTGGCCAGCTTTCAGGAAGCCTGTGGAGGGACAGCCATATCAGAGTCGTGTTAAGTTACTGCCGATGATACACTTTGGCGATGTTTAATATGAACATCTAACATTGTAATTATATATATGAAAACAAGGAAAGACATAATAGATCCCCTTTAAATGATCTCAAAAAACACTTTGTTGAGGTTAATGATACTCAATGTATTTTGTCATTTTTAGATACAGTATAATATTTTCTGGCGCTCTCTCTAGCTCATATTAATGTTGCTAGGGAATGCACAATTGATGCCTCAAGCATAATATCTCATAATTTCCTGATACATTTACTTTGTCCTCCACTAATGAAAAATAAAAATACAATCACAAAAAATACTTATTAATGCTACATGCTTTAAGTACTGCCCAGTCTGACTCCAGCTTAGTCTGATAAAAGCTGAGCCAAGTCTGGCCGTGTAGAGCTGAGCCCGACAAGCTGAGTCTGAGATGTCCTAAGCAGGCCACCATGCAGAGGACTAACTCTTTTGATTTAGGTAACCGTAAAACACCCGAGGAATTTAGCCCTGTAGCCAGGCACCATATGGCCGTCTCGCACAGGATCTACCCTCGTCCTGACAATTAAGACCACAGGCTAAAGCCCTGCTGGATCTGGAGCACCGCCAGATGAGAGGAGGAAAGAGAGAAACTGAGAGAGAAGGAAACAGAGAACAGATTCAACCTAAAGACCCAGAGAAAGGAGGTACAGCAGCCATAGAGAAGTGGCAAAGATATGAGGAGTGAAGAAACACAGGATTCATGAGCGTGAAAGAGAAAATGGGGTGAGGAGAGGCGGAGAGGAACAGGATGAAAGTCATAATAATGGTAATAATAATAAAAAGAATAAAAGTAGAGGAGGAAAAACTGACTAAGTGGGCTAAACAATGTTTAGCCAATTAAGCGTTGCAGAGGAATCCATGTGCACAATGATCCACCCATGACTGAACGCAGAGACAGAGGCAGAGCTGCTTAATTACAGCCTGAAGAGACGAGAGTCTTCATCAGAGCGGAAACAGGGAGGGAGGATGGATGGAAGTAGGGAAGGAAAGAAGGATGTGAGAAGTGAAGGTAGGAAGGAATGACTTATGAGCTGACCTGATGTTAGGTCAGAAATGATGTTAGTTTTTGCAGTTTGGTAAACTCTATTTAAATATGACATTCATTCATAATGGAATCTTCACTTCTTTGACCTTCCTGCTGATCTATTGTGAAAAGCAAAAGCAGACAACAGCAGATACATACGCACATACATGTAAATAAACACAAAAACACATAAAACCGAGAAGATGAATTTTGATGATGATATAAAACACAACAACCAAGGAGGTTTATTAAAAAAAACATCTCACCTCCAAACTAAAACAACCATCCAGACAACACACTAGACAGTCAGCGGACTTGGAAATAAACAAATTTTGACACAAGTGTATTCAGGTGCAGTTTAACCAAGATCTAGAAAATGATCAAATCTAACAACTGAGAACAACAAGTGGAAGTCAGTGTGTTTTGAAGCTATGAATAAACATGAAGAGTGACAAAATGAATGCACTTTACTATGAATAAAAACTGAAGAGAATAATGTTTATGGTGAACACAGTGTTCAGCAGAGAGAGACCGGAATGAAGACACAAGCCTGACTGTGGATACATTTGACCAATAAACTTTACAATGTACAAACTTTCAATGAATAAATTGAGATGGATGGTGAATTATCAACATCTGAAAAATGATAAAATCCCATACAAAAGTTGTAAGGCAAAATTTAACAAGTAAGTTGGTGAAGGAGGGGCATTGGGCATAGAGATAGCATATGGAGGAGGCAGAACCAGATCTCTTACCCTACATCTCTGTTTCTCCTTCTTTTTTCCACTTCCACTTGCTTCTTTCTTTTTTCAATATTAATCCTGCAGCAGACTTTGCTGCCCTTCTCTTTCCGAGTCTGGAAAGATTATCAGTCTACCCTCTCCTTTCTTTCCCCTTTTCTTTACTTCCCGTTCTCTCTCTTCCAAGATTACCCTGTACCTTCTTAAATAGTCTCTGCTCAGTGTGCCTATGATGGGGAACACACCTTTTGTTACATGGGGCCAAAACGAACCTTTGCAGCACATAGCAATAAAACCACAGTGTGTGCCTCGCATAAGTGGTGCGCCGTCAGATATGAAACGATGTAGAGGTCACAGTGTGTTGAGATGCTGTGAATAAGCTTTACAGTGACCAAGTATAATGATTAATAAACCTTACTGTGAAGAACGAAATAATTGTAGAGATTAATGTTCATGGTACATAGTGTCAGTGGAGATACAAGAATGAAGGAAAACAATAAAAAATAGCATAAATACAACTATGGCGTCAGTATCAGTATCACAGTTTACAACCTTGCAATGCAAAGTTCTGAAAAACATAAATTGAATAATATAATTGATACAGTTGTCTGGAGTGAAAAAACAGAATTAACTATTGATTAATAGTTAAGAGAAAACAGATTGGGTAAAAGGTGAATAAATGTGACAGCTGAAAAGGATGAATAAACTGTGAATGATAACAATTACTGTCTTTATGCTGTTTCAGAAGGTCTTTTATGACTGACATTTGATAATGAATTTATATACTAATTTAACATATTTAGGCTCCTGTAGTTCAACTGCCACTTCAACTGCTTTATTTCCTTCTCTTCAACTATTATTTCACCTTCTTCAGTGTTTACTGTTTGACTGCCACTTCAACTCCCTACAGTCTTTACCGTTCAACTTCTTTATGGTCATACAATTAAAATGCTACTTTGACTCCCTTATTTCCTAACACTTCAACTGCCACTTTCACTCCTTTCAGTGGTGACCTTTCAACGTATTTACGGCCCTATAGTTCAACTGCCACTTCGACTGCTTTATTTCCTTACTCTTTCACTGCCACCTCAACTCCTTCCAGTGGTTACTGTTCAGCTTCCCTACTTTACAACACTTCAACTGCCACTTCCACTTTCATTGCATTCATTTCTAACACATCTTTTGCGCACTTTTTAAGGGTTTCTTTTATTTGTATTGCCTATTTTATTGGTCTTCTCTTTAGAGGCATTGCATCTAAGTTTCTTATAAAAGAGTTAATCAATAGGTGATATATTGGATAAATAAATGTCATGAAAAGAGTAAGAAAAACAGTTAATATTGGCAAGTGTATGAATACAACACTCTAAATGAATACAGACTATATAAGAACTGAATGAACAGTTAAATAATAGACTGAACCAGTAAATCAACTCAGTTGACACATGCCATAACTGAAAAATGACTCTTAGAGAACCTGTTCTTATATGGAGCAACTGAGAGTAAATAGTTCCTCTTCAAGCAGTTCCAAGCAGTTTGAACCTGGTTTAATGTTACACATTAAATACAGATTGCTGTATATTCACTTTATCTATAGGTGTACATGCTGCTTGAAAATGGTAAAATGAATAATACTGAACATTTAAGCTGATGTTATGTATCCCTGTCCACCTGATGTATGAGGGTTATATTGCAGTCCACTGGAGGGGAGGCGGGGAGAGAGAAACTTCTTCATTTATTTTCTGCTGTGCTGCCTGGCACACATGTTTAGCCCGGGGTGACGGCGAGCAGGAAGTATTTCTAAAAACAGAGCAATTCTGGAAAAATCACTGGCAGCGAAAAATCACCCCCCCTTCCCCCCCTTCACATCCCCCTCGATGTCTTTGGCTGGGTCATTGCATAATTTAGTAATCAACTAAATTAAGGTACGGAGAGATGAACTTGCAGCTCGTGAGCATTTGTGTCAAGTTCATCGGCTTTTGCAGGAAAACTGCGTCCAGGCAGCCGCCGCGCTTTAATGAATCTCAAACTGCCTCCGATTTTCATCTGCAGCGATGAGGGAGGGAATTAGCTGGGGCCCCTGCACACACACATACACACACACAGGAAACAGGCACCATTTGGTGTTTATGTAAATGTGCAAAAACAAAATGGCTGACTGCCAAATCCTGTCAGTAAACAAAGCTTGTTTGAGTGCTAGGCAGAGTGTTGTTAAGGTGGACCGCTCATGATGGAGTCTGAGCGGTAGGTGGCCCAGTGAGGCTGAAACACCTTAAACTAGGGCGCCGGTGACCATGTAAAACAGCCATTAACTTGTGATCGGATGCAGGAGTGCTGGTCTGCATCTCTAAAACAGGAACATTGTTCCCAGGCCTCTTGGTTGGTTGTCATGGCAGCTGAACAGCCAATAATCATTCAGAGCAAAATAGTGGATCTGACCTACATCAGGTTGTAGGTTCTGACTGAAGGTCCATTCCAATCACACTTTCTAAAGGCCCAAAATTATGAGTTATCTTCACTCTGAGCGATCTCTTCATGTACACAGAGCGGCGGGAGGGATCCATAATTCTCACAGCTGATAGGCCTAGCCAGACATCACATATCATACTCATAGCCATTTTTGCCTGTGATTTCTGTCAAAAATATAATGCAAAACAATTCAACAACAACACTGACTAAAACCTGAAAAATGACCACACCGTTGAAGCAACTTCTTTCTGACAGTGTCAACAAAACCAGAACATTACAAACTTCATAAAGTCTTCACAGGGCTGTTGTGTTGGACCAAGTTAGATTTATCTGATGTGCTTAATAAACCTACTGCGGTTAATCTACAGTGAATTCTTGTTGGCATCACATGTCAAAAAATGTTTACGTGACACGTTCAACATTACATTTTCAGAAGCTTCACTACCACCACAAACAATAATACCTGTGTGACTACGACTGGTACTAATACTAAAGTTATGACAACTAGCAGTATTAATTCTACCTGTAGTTCAGTGCTCAAACTTCAGCTTCTTTCAGTGCTTAGACAACAACTGCCACATGAATTCATTCCAGTGGTGTCTTTTGACCTGCCAGTTCAACTTTAGGTCCCTACACTTCAACTGTCATTTTGATCCCATGTTTTTCACTTCAACTGCCACTTCAGCTCCTTTTAGTGCTTACACTTTGACTGTCACTGCAACTCCTTTACATTCTTACACTTAAAAGTACTTTTGGTGCTGACTTTTTCACTGCTGCTTCAGCTCCTTTACATTCGTACATGTCAAGAGACCCTTCAACTCCTTTCAGTGCTCACACTTCACACTCGTGTCATTGTTAGTGTCTTCTTCTAGCAGGAAACACAACCTTTGGGTGTACGAGGGATATAAAACTCAGTTTACTGTAATTCTCTGCTGCTCTTTTTTTTTTAAGTGTATATTTCAGGCGAAATCAGCAAAGAAAGATAACTTACAGATACCTATTGTTTTTGATTTGTTGATGAGAAGCCCCTGTGAGGTCATTGCCTCAGCAGGATATGCAGAGTTAAATGGTTACAGGTATGAGTCTATCTAGATCATCTAGTTAACACACTAACCACTAAGAGATAAAACAACTTGTATGATCTGTCATCACATGCGTGGCACAACGCAAAGCAGTGCAATGCAATTTAGAGTCTCCAGGGTGTCCCTGAAGGCCTCAGAGGGCATCTTTTACCACTTCAGAAACCCTGAGGTGCTTTTGAAGGCCTAAAAGATCATACTGACCTGTCCACCTTCAGGGACGAGATCACATGTTTGGTACTAAAGGCAAGTAAGGAAATATTCATTAGCTGTGTATGTGATTAATTGGTGTCATTGAGTGTGATGTATTTAGGCCATTTCCTGGTTCCTCAGAGGCAGCAAACAGCTAAATAAACCAAAGACTGAATGTTAAAAGGGAGATTTATTTTCATCTCCGCTCTGCTTGGAAACTGGTTGTGACAATTTTCGGTTTAATAGGATATAAAATAATATGTAATATTTGACATTATATTATATATAATTAATTAATTTATTTTTTATTTTTCCACTTTTAATATAAAGTTCAAAAAAAGTTTTCCTTCCTTCTGTCTTTCTTCTCTCCTGGAAAAAGCTGTTGTTGATATTTTACACTTTAAAAACACTGTTGTCTTTTAACTTAAGCAGCATAAATTATTTTTGATATTAGTGTTTGAAATATCTCTAAAATATTCTGTATCTAATATTTAAATTCATACCCTTATGTCTTTTTCTCTCCTCACTGCATATATTTCTCCCCTAAGCCTTGTTTCTTACCTGCTTTATATTTCACTCTTCTTCTTTTTCCTCTGAACACACATGCACTCTTGACATCTTTCCTTCTCATTCTTGTCTTCCTTCTCAGTAAACATTACGTTCCTCCTACACTTCCTCACTCCATCCTACGCTTTTATGTCACCTCCCTCCCTTCCTTTCCTCTGCCTTTCTTTGCTCCCCTCTCTACATCTATCCCTCCCTACTCATTTCTTCCTTCATCCCTCTAACATTTTCATTTTTTTCTGTTTACTAGTCAGTTAATTAACATCAGTCCTTTCCTTTGTCCCTCTATCCAACTCCTTTTTTCTTGTTCCTGTTCTTCGCCTCCATTTACACTTATTTACCTCATTTCCTTTCTTAATTCCCTTCTTTCCTTCCCTTGCGCCCCCTCCTAACCTCTTTGATTCTCTTTATTAAAACTGTTTTGTTTTTTTCTTAATATCATCACATAATTGATAATGATGATGACATTTTAATTATCATGCTATACATACATAACTATAACATAAAATGCAGCAATGAGTCCAAAACGAAAGAATACCAATTTACAAAACTTCAACAAAATTCAGAAATTATTAATAGTTCATAATTTGTCATTGTAACCAATTATATACATATCAAAGAAACTTTTCCCTATTTCACAGTTCATTCATGACTTCCCTCCATCCCTCCATTCACCCTCCTTTCCTCTGATTCTTTTTCACTTTTATTCTATTGCTTTTTATCATAGGAGGTAGGACGGGAAGGAAGGAAGGATCATTCGCTCCTATCCTGCCCCTGGCTCTCAGTTTGTGTAACCGAATAGCAGAACTGATAATAATTAGCAAACAGGGACTGGATTAATTTGGTCGAAGTGGCGGCGTCCCCTGCAGCGCGGCACTGTTTGCTCAGCTCGTGGACGGACGAGAGGGAAAGAAAAATACACCGGCTAATTATTTCAGATAATGCAATTAAGATATGCATATTTAGCATAAATTCCACAATGGAAATGTAGACGTCAGCAGATACAGCGCGTGTGTGTGTTTTTCCTGCACATGGTGGGGTATGTGCAGTAGTCTCTGGTGGCGGGTAGCAACATTAATCTTGCCCTGTTTTGGGTCTCTTAACTGCACAGAGGTTATGGTGTGTGTCTGAACATGTGTGTGTGTTTGGCTCATCTAAAAATAAGCACATTTGAAATCTTTTTTTAAAAAAATGTTTATTTATTGTCACGGTCAGCTCTGCACACGAACACACACACACACACACACACACACACACACACACACACACACACAGTATGCGATAGGGCAGGTGTGCTAGTGTGTATGTCCACAATGTGTATGTTTGTGTGTGTGTGTTTCTACCTGCTACACTAATGATCTACAGCTGTCAGCAACACACACACGCACATGTACACACACACACACACACACACACACACACACACAAATGGAGAGCAGAGAGTAGGAGGAGACATGGATTAGGGAAAAATACAAAAAAAGGAAGGAAAGAAGAGAATAAAGTAAAGGAAATGAAAGGAAAACAATACAAAAAAAGGAGGAAAGTACAAAAAAAAAGGAAAAATAAAGAGGGAAAGAAAAATAAAAAGGAGAGAGAAGGAATGTAGAAAATAACAGGGAGATGTGGGAGGAAAGGAAAAGGAGAGGGTGGGAAAAGTGGTGGGAAGGAAGAGTAAAGGGAGAAAGTAAAAGAAGAAGAAAAAGGAGACAAAGGAGAAAAGGAGGAGAAGGAGAGAGAATCGTTGGCACCCATCCAAGTAACAGCCTCTTCCTCTCCTGCGTTCTGGTTTGAATATTGTCATTAGAGCTGCCAATCAACAGCTGCCGCCGCTCCGCTGCAGCGTGCAGCTCGATGCGGGATGACAGCTGCAGCTGACACACAAACCCTGAACACTGCATGCTTAAGATTTTTAAATGGGTTTCACCTGCAGGACTCATCTTTTATTGAAGATGTTTTCTGTTTTTAATGACTACTAAGCACTTTGAAAAGTGCCTTATTTGACTGGCTCAATTGGATCAAATGTCCAGTCTGTAGAGTGCAGGAGAGTCACAGCAAAGCTAAAGTGTTGTGTAATTTGCAGATGAGCTTTATTTTGCAACCAACTTTTCACCTTATGTCCAGCTATAAGCCATATTTGGTGCCATATTTCACCAAATATGGCAAAAAAAAAAGCTTTAATTTATCGTAAACAGCAATGTACAGCTTAAAAATGTACTTGTATTGAAGTGCACCAACCAGTGGAAAATGATACTTGTTACTAATAGATAATCTCCCAAATAAATTAAATGTTTTAGTGTTGTGACTTTTCAATTTTGGGTTGTTTTCAAGTTTTTTTTAGTGATGTTAGTGATCTTGACAAGGCACACCTTCACCCCACATCTCTGTGTTCTTGCTCAGTGTTTCTGCACTAAGACGATCTTTGGCTCCAATTAACATCCACAGACTGAAATAAGATCAGACTGAAGGAGGAATATGCAGAATTCATTAGGAATGTGTTGGGAAGAAAACTCAAGAAATCACAAATTCATATTGTACAGAAAGGCTGAGTTTTGAGTCAGATTTGATGTTTACTATCATAATTCTGATTCTGATAGCCAAGGTTCTGAACTTCTGAATTGCTTATTGTCTTTGCATATGTTTCAGTCTGGACCTGCTGAAATAAATGCAAGCCATTCTGTGGCTTGAAAACAAAGGTAATGGCAAATATTGGAAGTGATACACTGGAAAATTCAAGATGGTGCCAGTCATGGTTGAAAAGAAGTTACATTTCATCTGCACAGACTCCACGTGATGGACAGCAGGGTGCTTAATATTTCTAGTGTTTTTCTTTGGAAAATAAAGACCTTTCTAATGCACATTTTCAATTTTCCTGTCATTTTCCTGCATGAAGATAGACAGTGATGTCAGGAAAGAGCAGAGCTGACTGAAGAAAGAAAAATATATATTTTACCATAAAAACTGTACTTTAGTGGTGACTCTTTTTCAGAGTTTCACTGTCTCATCCAGCTGCTAAAGTGTCCAAAATACCTGATTCATTTCACAATTTACCAATATGAGTTTCTCTCTTTTCTGTCCTTTTACCATCGTCTTGTTTTCTTTGGTACAATTATTGTACACTAATGTGATTCAAGTGTAATTGTGCAGCACTGGAACTACAGCTCAAATTTAGATTAAAGAATAGGAACTTTTTAAACTTTTTAAACTTGCAGCCAGTGACAGCAAAAGGACATGACTGATTCTTTCCTAAAACAGATTATATAAAGTCATTTACATACCTGGGTTCCAACTAGCTACGGAATTTCTTGAAATTCATGGTAATTAATTCTTTAAGGAGGCCAGAAAATATCTGAGAATTATCCAAACACCTCACAGAACACACACATTTTCTGACAGATATTGATTCCATCAGACGGTGCAAACCAGGCTGTTCAATTTCAGTTTTAAGCAACATAGACACTATGCGAGTGTGAGGACCCTTGGTGTCATCTTGGAGTTTGATTTGGTATTAACCTGTATGTATGTATGTAGGTGTACGTGATCATTATTGTAACCTGGAACATCTGAGGGCCCACGCTGTTCCCAGGTTATTTAAGTCCTGGCTGCAGCACAGCTCACGCTCTCGCTGACTCTCTGACACTCGGCTGCTGTGCTGCCGCAGTTCTGCTCTCTCCCACAGGCACCCTTTTGATTTGCTAATGCTGCTTTTAGTTCTTTGTTTTGCTCTCTTGCACCTTACAACACTCACACACACACACCTTACACCCATGCACACCATACACTACTGATACCACTGATTTCCACACGCCATAACTTATCTTTTGTTCAAACTTAACACTGGTGTGTCTCTTTTTTGTTGTGGTCACTTGAGCCAGGTCATAATAATAAGACTTCCAACACAAAGTCTTTAAATTACTGTATTATATTCTCTTTTACTCTTTTCATACTGATTTATCCTTATGGCTGGATAGCTAACACAAATGGTAAAAGTGGACAACGCTGCTTTACACCACAGCCAAGTGGGAAATATTGAGACATACATTCAGTGAATTTTGGTGACTAGTTCCATTCCTATAAAGCAAGCTGAATGTTGTTGTTAGGAAGCTAATAAAAGATATTGGAGCTGACTGAAGGGCTCAGCTGAGTAGTCTCTGGTACAGATGATTAACCTCCCTGATCAATGCAACACAACGCAATGCAGAGGCATAATCATATCATATCTTGTATGATTCTGAATCGATTCACAAATACTAAACATCATTTTTTTATAATAATATTAGTTAATAATGTTACGTTGGTAGAATGAAAAAGGCAGAACTCAAGCGTGAGGGCAGTTCAACAACAACAGTGTGCACACGCTAGAGTTTTCATGTAGTTCATATTTAAAAAAGACAAGTATTTGGAAGCATTTTGGATGTAATGACTTAATAATGAGTATAATAAGAAGTATTTTGTGAATTCTTTGTACTCCATCACTCAGAGACTAACGTTAGCAGAATGGAGCACTGAAATCCAGCACTCATCAACAAAACTAACCAACACACAATGCAGGACTTTATGAAATTTAAACTAACTCTGACTGGGTGAAAAAAATAACTTGGTCCACAGTCTGTTACGTTTCAAAACCTCTTCGTCCGTACAGTGTTTCTTAATGATGATGGATTTATCCTGTAGTGTTGCAGCAGAGAGGCTGCTCTCAACGGCTGGGAACTCCGTGTTACTCTGAACACACACACACACTTACTTCTGTTTTTACTATTCAACATTTAACCAGTGATGTTGGTCAGTAGATACTGCTTTCATTCCATTATTTTCATTCAGACATAAGAGTGTAAGATGCTTCCAAATGAATGCAGTTAACTTAAATAAATCACATTGCAGTTCAGTGGACAAAGGACATGAGTCAGCAGTATGGCACACAGTACAATGGAGTGAGATCCCTTTTTTATTTATTGAAACAAGACTTGTTTTAAATTGAGAATTGAATTGAAGCAGAATCAAATTGAATGCTGAGATTCCCATCCTTAACATACAGTAACATAAAATAACACATTACCTACTGTAACATAATTATATAACATAATGTAACATAACAAAAACCTTAAAATTACATACTACAACTAACATATACTGCAAATAAGAAAGTTTTGTGATATAACAAGATAAAGTGATATGATGTTATAACAAGAAAAGTTTCTTGTGGAATATTTTGGTATCTCTGAATAACATGAAAAATATCTTGTTATAATATGAAAAGGATCGGGTTAAAACAAGAAAAGCTGAGTAAATATTTTTTCGTCATGATGGCAGCAAAATGCTGCCGTATACATACTAATCATTTTGCAGAAGCTGTCACTTGAGGTAGGTGAACAGAAATACTCCAGAATCCGACGGTTTGATTGGATATTTTGAAAGATATATAATATAAATTTGATTAAAAGATCTAAAAATACACTTTGCAGCAGACATTAGGCAGATTAAACCTTTGACCGTCCAACATTTCTTTAAGATGACGACGTTCTTTCGCACACCTGTCTCAGCTTGAGGGAAAAAAACATAAAAGGAAAAATAAAAAGAGAGACAAAAACGTAGCGTCACCAGTGGTCAGATTTGAATCTGATACCCTCATTCATCAGTGCAAAGTTTTCCAGACGGGGAAACCCAAATGTCAAAATACTGGGACAAGAAGAATGTCCGTTGTCCTGGGAAACGGGTAAATATTTAAGGATGTGGGGAGTTTGTTCAACTGGTGAACTGATGGCTGATGGTTGAGTCTCACCCTCCTGACCCTTGTCTGTCTGTCTCTCTGTCTATCTTTATTTCCATGTGTCTGTCTGTTTGTATGTCTTCAAGTCTGGTTGACTTTCTCTGTCCAATCTGCATGTCTGTCTCTCAGTTCAGTGAGCTTTAGAGACATGACACCAAAGCAGCTAAATCAACAAAATGAAACAAAACTTTCATTAAATGATGTGGTTCCATAATGAATCATAAAAAGAACCAGAGCCCTCTAATACTATTTTAGAAATCTTGTCTCATGTAAAAAATACATCTCAAGCAAAATCCTTAATCTGTTATCATACTAGTTTGCCTAATCTTCGATGTTCGTCTACATGGATCATCGTCTAGTGAGGTTGCTGACTTTTTGCTTTGTTTGCATCAATATGGCACCGAGCTACCATGATGCCATTCATGTAGCTAACAAATGCAGCCCTTGTTGCATTTGTTGGCTACAGTTTTGCCACATAATTAAGTCTGCAGGACAGTATGCTGCCTGCTTTGCTCTACTTTTGTCTCAAAGAGCCATTTTTTATAAAAATTGCTATTAATTTTGAGTGGGAAATCTGCCCAATGCTCTCATTGTAAACTCCATATTTGCCTGGCTAGAATTCAAAGCTTGACAGGTGTACAAGGAGGATGAGGTGTAGTGAGCTGTCAGTGAGTCTACTGTGCCTTAACAAAACCTGCAATAATCAACATTTTATAGTAACAATGGATCAAATGACATTATGCAATGTGAGAGTGAAGATTTATCACTGGACTCTGCGTCTTCTCCACTCTACGGAGTGTTTCAGGGTCTGTTAACCAATTGTTTTCGTTTTACAGTCCGCAACACTGTTTTGATTCACCGTCACCGCTTGTTATGGAATTTTCCATCTTTACGGGTTACAGATTGGGTTACATTGGGTCAAGCCTGGGCCTTGAGGTCACATTGTAATTCTTAAACAGGAAGGAGACATTCTCTCCTCTCTTTGAGACTCCAGAACCCTCTGTGATGTTTTGGGGAAGCAGAAGCCTCTCTGATAAAGGGTAAATCAGCATTGCATTGGTTACCAAGGTCAGAGGGGGCTTTCTTAGACAACACAGATAGGTGAATGCGTAGATTCTATTGACACAATCAGACATTCAAACCAGAATGTGCTGACGGTGACCTGAGGTTCCATGCAACGTGACCTGAACTAACACGGGTAAAATGCAGTTCCTTGTTTAGAACCTAGTGAACCAGTTAGACTAATTTTTCATACTGTAGGCTGATCTGTTGAGGTTAAAGACTAAGAGTCAGACCTTCAGAGGGCAGAACAGAAAGAGACAGCATCTTGGCCAGAACACCTTGATGTGTACTGTTTCAGTTCTCCACTTGATCAAGTGCTTCAATAAACAAGGCTTGTGTCCGGTTTTCTCCACTGAGGTGCTGACCATCGCTCAAAATATCCACAACATCACTCTCATCAGCATCATTTCCCAGTGCAGCAAGCAGCTGTGTTTTGAGAAGAAGCTATAAAATCCCAGTGTACACTTGCAGACATACAAAGTTAGCGGCTGGCTGGTGAACAAAGTAGAACATTTAGCAGGTAAAGAACCAGATGTTTTTCTCAAGGGTTAGTTTAGATCAAAACAGAATTTTTGGTAACTGTTTGCACTGTAACAAGTTAGTCATATACTTAAAGAGGACATATTATGGTTTTTGTGGTTTTCTGTTATTTATATTCTGTTATGTCAGATATTTATACTAAATATGGTCAGAGTTCCAAAACCTGAGGTGAATGCATGTAGAAATACTCCCTGCAAGTCAAAAGCCAGGGCTTCAACTTGCTTTGAACACTTTGTTTGCAGTGGTTTTTTCTACCTTGCCTCCGAGCTCCCATCACCTTGTCATGCATGCCCATAAACGATTGTCTGTTCCATAGCATTGGTTGCAAAGGTTGTTGCTGAGGTTTTTCCATGTGTTGTTTGCTTTGTTCACTCATATTTTGGATTGGACTTTGGCTCGAACATGTACGGATAAATTTGAGCAGCTGACATTTTGAGTAAAGAGTGAGTGTCTGGATGGGCTTTTAGGGAGGCAGTCCTTAAAGAGACAACAGATGAGACAGCCTGTTTCAGACAGAGGCTGAACTGAGGGGCTGCATAAAGCGACAGTACAAGAAAAATAAGGATTTTTTTTCAACTGTGAATCATGCAAAGATATTCCTGTAGAGCCCAGTTCATGCAGGTTTTTTTGTGTGAGTTGTACGTGGTTATATACTAAATCAAAACATGTCTCATGCAAAAATCACATCTCAAACAAGTCCCTTTGCATATTGTTAGTCTTATTTGCTTAATCTTCATTTGCTTCAGCCTCACAATTCTTTAGATGTGGTGAAAACACAAACACACAGATGTGCATTAAGAAACTTCCTGGGAATATTTGGTCAAATTTTGACACTTTATTCTTGAGGGCACTCTCCTCTTTTAGCCATCACACTGGTGGGTCTGTTTTTCTGGTCTGAGTTTTAGAATTCACCCCTGTATAACATCACACCACAGCAACAGTCTGTGGTTGGTCAATCTGAATATCAGTCAAGTCCTGGACATATAAAAGTATGTCCTTCACACATGAGGACAATAAACTTTTCTTCTCAACTTAATTGCAAGTGGGAAGCCCCGGGTCTGAAAAATGAGGCCAATGCAGAAGTGCCTTAAACCTGCATTCTCTCTAATGGCCAGCAGGGGGCGACTCCACTTGCCCCAAAAAGATGTCTGATTGTATAGAAATCTATGAGAAAATGACCCTACTTCTCACTTTATTTATTACCTCAGTAAACAGTTTCCTGATGAGTTTATGGTCTCAATTGCTAGTTTCAAGTCTTCTTCAATACAGCATCATGTTCATTTTGTAAATTATGGTCCCATTTAGAGAGAAATAGACAATAAAGCAGGGAATGCTTTGGCTACATTGTGATTGACAAGTTGCTACCAGGGTAACAACGTTGGTTACGTACGTTACGTAACGTAGCCCCAGATTAGAATAGGAGTATAGCCGTAGCTGTTGCTATTTCAGTGTTTTTCAGTTCATGAAAGTTAACTGTAACATTTTGGTCATCTAAAAAAGTCTTGTTCAGTGTTTGGTTGTACTAAAAGACCCTTTAGGGAGTCATCTGTTCAGTATTTCTGGTAAGTACATTTTAAAAAATTTTTAGCTAGCCAAAATTTGCATTAGAATTAGAAATATCACTGTCAACCATAGACTGTAAATGTACCGTGCTAACCAAGCTAGCTGGTAATGCTAGCATTAGAGTCAGCTCCACCCTCTCAAAATATGGTCATTTCAAAAAACCAAGATGGCGACGGTCAAAATGCTGAACTCAAAGCTTTAAAACAGGAGTTCACAAACCAATGGGTGACGTCACGGTGGCTACATCCTTTTTTTTTTTTTTACAGTCTATGCTTAAATGAAGTAATTGTGGAAAGACAGTTTAACGCAGGAAGAAATATTTCCCATGGTGGTGGAGGATGACCAACACTGTCTCTCTCTCAGTCCACAACAGCTGGTTCAACTCGCCCCTGCAGCATGTGTGTGTGTGTGTGTGTGAGGGATCGGATAGCAGAGCATATTTTCTCACCAGCTGACTGTATGGGAAATGGATTATCCTAAAACCGGCAGGTTTACATTTCATTACATTTCCTCCTCAAAGCCACAACCTACCAATATATCACAATATTAGACACACAGTTCACTCAGTGTTGAAGAGCACTGATTGTTCATGGTGTGTATCTAATCATTAAAAGAAGAAAGAAAAGGAACTGTTGAATGCTCAAAAGTGAGATATTTTGCAGTATGTATATGCTCAATATATGCACAAATACAGGCACTTAGTGGCATTAATACTAGTTAAGTGAAAGCCCCATAAATTTAACAGATTATTAGTTAAATGGTAGCATTGATGTCGCATTTTTGCAATATGTCCAACAGAGGGTGCCAGGTGCCTGCAGAAAGATGCTGTAAAAGTAGAGTCGTATAAAAAGTAGAATAATTGAAAGAACCAACCCCCCAGGAACTGTACCAGGCCATGAAGCCAATTTGATATAGTGGCCAAACTGTGTAATTGCGACTTCCAGGTCCTGAATACATTTTTTTGATTTTCACAACCCCCGTGAAATGACTTGATTTATTATCATAATATGATCCATTTGGTCCAGTAACATTTGGAAAGTCTAGAAGAGCCAAACGATTAAATTATTTTATCCCCATTCAAGTGAGCAGAGAGCCAACCGGTGGTTAGCCAGCTTGGCCAATATAGGCCCAAAAATGCGGAAGCGTGAGCAACATCCATGTAATTTCTTTACATTGCGAAGCCAATATTTTGGCTTCATGCCCCACTGAGCAACTTTCATAGGAATGAACACGGCACCATCTTTGAATGTGGTATCCAGTTCTTCTTAATACATCCATAGAAAGAACGCAGAAGAAAACGAGCATCGTCTGTTGTGCAAGCTAGCTTAAACAGTGAGAGGAGAAAAGATTTTTTACTACTTAAAATTTGATGTTTAAGTTATCCAGGACAGTTACTGTGTTTCAGGATTCTTTTGTTGTTTTTGAGGACTATTCTCTGGTGAGTCTATTTTCTCTTTCTTTGCTAGCTTAAACCGAAGGTAGCAAGCTCATGATCATTTTCATGGCTGTGAATGGAAAAATAATAAGAAACATGTCATGTGTAACAGAAACTTCATAGTGTAGAATTTGAACAAAAAGAGAAGAAAAAATCCTCCAAACTGTCTTGCTTACAGTTGGAGCATTTACTAGTTCTAGACGTTTTACTCTGTTGGACCTTTATCAGGTATAACCTGGTAAATAATAAATACTCTAACAGTAAATGAGACAGTGTGTGAGTTGTTCTCATTTTTATTCAAGTTGTGCTTTCCTCTGAGACACCTTTCACATATTCAGGTGTGCAGAGACTTTTTTCAGCTATTTAAGGGCACTGTAGAACTTATTCGTGACTTTGAGAGATTGAAATGTGGGATGTTATTGTTTGCAGAAACATTTGTCTTGTGGCATACTTTGTGTTCTGTTTTGTGAACATCTGAGTTAGCAGTGAGAGTCATAAAACATTATAAGATAACCGCTCGGTCTTGCGGTATATTTGCATATTGTAAGTTGTGAGTTTACATTGTTGTGTTTTAAAATAAACATTTTAAACATGACTTTTTTTTCTTATTGAGACAAATAGAAGAGTGTGAGGGTTTGGTTTGATTCATTGTATCTAATGTGATGTAAGAGTGATGACAGCTAGAGTTCAGAGGTCAGGGACGATGTCAACACACACAAACACACACACACACACACACACACATTTCTCCCCAGCAGCAAGTTGAAAATGAGCTGCACCTGCAGTCTGATGATGGTGGGGGTTGGGTTGTATGCATGTGTGCATGCATGTGTGCATGTGTGTGAGGGGAGAGGTGATCCTGGCAAGTTGAGAGGGAATTTCTCATTTGATTCTGAGAAATTAAATTTATTTTCCAAATAAAAATAAATTGGTTTATAGTTTCATTGTCATTAACCTTTACATTCACCTTTTGTGTTTGTTTGTTGTTTGCTATTAAATGTTTATATGTGTGCCTTTGTTGTGACACATCAGTTTACTTTTTAGTATGCAAAATTATTGTTATTGTATTTAACAGTGTGAATGAGAAATTAAATAAATGTAAAATGAAAAAATAGAAGGAAGAATGGATGAAGGTAAAGGAAGAGCAGGGAGAGAGAAAAAATGAGGGAAGGAGGGGCATTCACCATGAACATCTGGCCCTGCGGCTACGAAAGGACTCCCCGTCACACACACACACATGCACGCGCACACACACACACACACTCACTCTCTCCCTCCCTAAATCTGTCTAGGCTGGGCAGGTGAGGCGATTCATAGCAAAACGAGACTAAAATTATAATCTGAGTCAGGAGTTCAGTCAAAACAAAACAAAAAGGACAAAAACAGACAAATGTATTTACAGAACATCATGATCTGATCTCATTGGAAATGTGCTCTTTTTGTATAAAAATGTCACTAACTGCAGGTCTTTCCATTCACCTGTTTTATGTGCATTTTCAATTTGTACATTAAAATAGAAATGAAATCGGCAAAGTCAAAATATTGTAGAAAAGTTATGCTTGGCCGAGGTTTATAAGTTGAGGTTTGAAAGAATTTTCTTTGTTTCCATTGTGACAAAGTGCGACTGGAAAATACCACCAACTGTTTATCTGGATGCACCCAATCATAATGTCTGCATGACAGTGATGGATGGGGACAAGCATTCATTAGCACTTTCTTTTAGAGATTTTCTGTAAATTCAGTTAAAATTTGCACTATATTTGGATGGAAACTTGATCATGGTTTTAAATGGACAAATCAATAGTGGTGGGTTAAGACCATTGCTGAGTTAAAAAAAAAAAAGTCTTTGCACAACTTTTCTTCAGCATCATAAATAGTATCAATGTATTTATATTCTATGATTATCCATCTATACAGTAGTGTTCATTGTTAGTGGTGGAGTCTGTCATTCCTGTGCTGGATAACTGCCTTCACAGGCATAAGGGATTCACAGGGAATGATGCACCTGTTGCTCTTCTATTTTATTTCTGACAAAGTATTAAATCACACTTGTTCTTACCATCAGTAACCAAGGTTGTTGCCAAATCAGCAAGGAATAAAATATCAAGGGATAATGGTGGTTTATTTCAACCTTGCACATTTCCCAAAAATGTGTCCATTGTGGATCTACCGGTCATGCTAATTTTGCACTCGCCAGCTCTGTTATAGAGATCTGGGGAAAGGAGGATTTGCGCAAAACAACATATATTATGGCAAGCTGTGCAAGTCAGACTAAAAGTAAACATAGAAAATAACCACCTGGAACAGCCATTATGGCGAACTGCAGAGGAATCTGCATCCAAGGCGACTTTGCTGGCTGATCTAACCACCTTTTTTCTTACAGTATGGAGAGCTGACAGTTTGGTTGCATCATCTTCTCTTCCACTTGATTTTAAGTCACAGTCGGACAGCAATGTTGGTCAGAGCAGCAAATTTATAATGACCTGTGGAATAATCCATCACTGCATTCAGCTTTTTGAATTTCCGTAGAATGCGGTATAATCGTAGTGAAAGTCACATGTGATGAACACAAATGATGATACAATACAAAAACCATCTTTTTAGCAGGCGGCCTGTTCAAACAGCCTCGTGGTGATCACTGTCTGTTTAAAATATGCCATTGTGCAGGGTTTTTTAATTTGGATTAAAAAGGCTGTAAATGGATTGGATAAAATATTTTCTTATTTATTATTTATCTCTCAATCAGTCATCACCCCGTCAGTCTGGTGATTCTGACAGTTCTGTGGTTCTTCTCTGAGAGCGTTGACGCTTGTTCACACTCTCAGCTGCTAAGGTTTAAACACCTATATATGTGTGTGTGTGTGTGTGCGTGAGTTACATTAAAACTCTAAATAAGGTCATATCCCACTGACTGAGTGTTGTCTGCAATCTGCTGTCCTGCGAATCTACAGGTCAAAGGTCATGCTGATCAGTGCCATGTTCTGCAGCTCCATTTTTACTAATGAAATGAATTAGAGTCAAATCTATAGAGTTAATAAGAATCAAATGTGATGAACTGAGGCCAGTGCAGAGCAACAATCTGGAATAATCTATGTGGAGGATTAAAAGCTAAATCAGTTTAACACTGATTATGTGATGTCATAATGACATAATAACTGCAGGGACATGATGAGCTCATCATCAGGACAGAAAGTGGGAGATGTTCTTTGGTTAGTTTGGATGTAAGAAATAGTTTGTGATATTAAACTCCCATAACAAAACAGAAAATCACAGACTTTTGTTGCTGTAATAATGAGAACGATCAGGCTAAATGGTTTGTACTTGCCTGAATAAGATCATTCAAAGATGTTTGTGTGAAGTTGAACCTCTCTTTCATTGTCTTCCATTGCTGAGGGTTCTCTGCACCTTGTTTTTCCAGTGACGCATCTTTCTCAAGGAAGTCATCTTTGAATTTGTGATATTTTCTGGTTTTGAGGACATAAACATAAAGTCTCTTCTTCAATTTAATATTTCTGGCAAGAGTGTATTTAAACTGTAACAGATAGAAAGGTAAACCGATAATAGAGCCAGTCCCGCATTCAGCGCAGGATGGACTGAAAATGTGTCGACGGGTTTCTTGTTCATTAATCGGGATTATAGTGACTGGAATATTTGAAACTGACAAGTTTCATAACATTTTTCATTTTTCAACCCTTCTGACTGATCAGTGGGCCAGTCAGTAGAAAGTCATGCTGTGCGAAACATTGTTCAAACCCACCAAACTGTATTAAAACAAGAGTCTACAGCCATGCTAGCTAGCAGCTGTGTGAGGCTGTACTTGAGCTTAATGCTAAAACATCTTGGTTTAGTGTGTTAGCATGCAAGCTTTTGCTGATTAGCAGTAAACACAAAAGTTGAGGATGATGGACATGTCATCAACCAAACTATTACTAATTTAAAATAAGGTTAAGGGACCACCAAAGTGATTACAGTTTATCCTGAGGGGAAAATAAATGTCTACCAATTTTCATGGCAATTCATCCAATAGTTGATGAGACATTTTGCTCAAAACCACAAATGTCAACCTCATGGTGGCCCTAGAGGAAAAATCAGGGGATCAAGAAAGTCATTAGGGTTCATCCTCAGGGCACCATGAAATCCTGTACCAAATTTCATGGCAATCCACAAATGATACACTGTATGTACTGTGTGGAATATCATGATTTTAACAACCTTAAAGCTACTCAAGGTAAAATATAAGGACAGAACTTGATTTTAAGAGGTGAGAGAATTGTAGGAAAGGCTTGTACAAGTACATTCATTGTAAATAATAAGGGACAGAGAAGAAAGTACACAAACCTGTTGGAAAATTGTTTCTCATTCAAACTTTCAAACAATCAGTATTGTGAAGTGGAGAGTAACCTCTGCTAAAATGTTTCTTTTATCAAATACACATCATGTAACTGCAGTGTTTTAAGTATTTATTCTCTGTTTCTTTCTCCAAAAAATTACCACAATAATGTTTTCAAAAAATGCCAATGGATCTTTTCATCAGATCAGAGTTCAGGTGGGTTTCTGTCCTTAAAACTTTGCCTCCCATCTCTTCTTCTCTTTTTCTTTCTCTCTGATGGACTAATTATTGTCGTTGTTCTGCCGCTCGCGCTGCTGGCTGCCAAATGGAATTAAAAACCAATTATTGATAAATGAAGAGTGGCTTTAGCTGTGTGTTTGTGTGTGTGTGTGTGTGTGTCTGGAACCGAGCCTAGACCAGAGTACTACATCTGTCATCCAAACGCCGTGACAACCACTCATGTGTGGCATCTCATCCTGTGCATTCAACACACACATCTGCACTGCAACGCCTTCGCTGCAGGAGTGTTTGTGTGTGTGTGTGTAATATATTTCACTGTGCATCTGTGCTTTCATATGTGTGTTCATATGTGTGTAGGATGCATATCTGTGACACTTTAGCATGTGCACATGTACATCTATGCAGGTGTGTGTGCAGATGTGCGTGTGTGTGTCTAGGCTGATACTAGCTTTGACTGTGTTTGTTGTGTGTTATCTGTGTTTGTATGACAGATTGACGTATGCACAGATGGCGGATGATGAACATATGAATTTCACTTCACACTTTACATGTTGACATAACAGTGTTAAAGCACATATGATTAAAAAAAAAATCATAAAATGAAGCAAATTCAAACAAACTTCATTGATCTGTGTGGAGTATTTTTATCACTGCAGCAGCAAAGCAACATGATTCAGCACAGAGGAAATAAATACAAGTCAAGTGTTTAGGGGTTTTTTTTTTTTTGGATGTGTTGTCTTCTGAATTTAGGGTCCAAGAATAAAAGCTGTACATACCACAAACTCTAAAGCCCTCTCAGACTGATATTGCCCTAATTTAAAATACAATAAAATAGCACAAAGGCAAAACAATTAAAACAAAACTATAGTACGGAGCCCCCAAAGTCCCAAAAGATAATATTTTTTTGTGCATACGATAATATATTGTGTACACAAGAAAAAAGCCAGCGACAACCCAAACTGCTTTATTTAACCCAAAGAAATTAATCAAACATTTAAACACGCAATAAAGTGGAAACTAATAGTAGTAGAATAAGACTAGAATAAAAACAGACCAAACAACAGCAGACAGGTGTTCTCAGTTAGCTGATTAAACTTCTGCTCAGGTTTCATGGTAATTAAGTGAGGTCATCACATTAAATATAATGATCAGGGTGTGACGGAGTGGTCAGAGCAGAATCGGCGTGTTGAAATGTATTCAGGAAACATGGCTGGCAGTGTTGTCAGCATAAAGTTCAGCCTAAGAACATCAGCTTATACAGCCTCGTATCACTTTATTGTCATTACCCTCCTTGCACTCGCTGCAGTCAATCAGCGATCCCTCCTTTAAACAAGGCGATAAGACACTTCTAACGCCGTGTTCAGGTGCTCCTTGTCAATTTTTATAGTCGGGCATTTCCCAGTTTATCACCAGGATGTTAAACTTGAATGTAAAATGAGTTAAATCCTGTGAGAAACAACTTCTGTTATATCTGACTTTATGATTTGTGGCTTTTAAGTTCAACACAGGATGGACAAAGTTCTATGTAGGAATTTCATTATTTCAAGTTTCAAGTTAAGTTGTGTGTGTGTGTGTGTGGGGGGGTTTCTGTTAGTTTTTATAGTGCAGTCATTTATTGGTGTATATTTGAATGTAAAAAAAAAGTATATGAATACACAAATCTGTGAAAATTTGATTATAAAAAAACAATTGCATCACCAAACTTTAGAATATTTTTTAAATTTTTCTGATAACTTTCTTTCTAGCCTTCAGGTGAATCTCTGAAGGTCTTTCTGAGTTAACTGCTTCAACTGTAATAACTGTAATGTTATAATCATTGTCGTCTTGCAATGTAAAACACTTAGCTTACATGAGTAGAGACCTACAGTACACTCTGCATGAAAAACAATTTCAAATGATCTCCTTTAAATAAAAAAGAGAAAAAAACTATGAAAATGATTAGCGTTAATAATGTGATTAATACAGACAGAAAGCACACAAATGTCTACGTAGATAAAGTTTAATACATGCGCACACACACAAACACACACACACACACACAGAGTAAATTATTATTAATCCCAATAATAACGGCCTCACTATGAATCCATCAACTGATCTCTATCTGTAAGAACCAGGCTATTTATAGAACTGCTGCAAGGGAGTATGTGTGTGTGTTTCTACATATATAACCATACATATATGTGTAAGTGTGTGTGTGTGTGTGTGTGTGTGTGTTTGTGGGGGTCGTAGGACCAGAGTTGTTTTCCAGAAAATAGTTTTGTAATTACATCTGCGAGGGGGGAAACTCGTTATCTGCGTTAGCGAGCGGCCGACGGCGAACGCTTTGAAATATGGCTCCTCTTCAGCGCGGCGACGCCAAAATACTGGTAATAACTGCTGATAAACAAGGCGAGTGTAATTGCATCTATTTGCATTTTTAAATAATGCTGCTGAAAAATAAATGTGTTTGCTGTAGACAGTGGCTGCTAGGTGTAAACTGCAGAGACGCTAACACACAGGGGGGGCTGCTTTTTAAAAAAAACAAAAAAAACAAAAACATTCCTCTCTGTTTTCATTCCAGATTATCGTTTGAGCTTTTTAATAAGCTGATATATTATCTCATTATTTTTAGGATTAATATTAGTATTATTTCAGAAAGCGGGGAGACGCTGCTGCCCTTCAAAAAGTTAGAAATGTCTTTCAGTGACATAAACATTTAGATTTGTTTGCTCATGTTTCTGCTGCTTTAAATGAAGGAAACTCTTTTTCTTTCTGTCTGTCTCACTAAAACACAGAATCTGACTCTCAACATTTAAAACCTACAGTAACTTTTTCTGCTTTTGGTATGTATCTCCTTTGAGTTGAAAGATCAGCTGAGCCTGATTTGGCAGCCCCTCATCAGTCATGATGAAATAGCCAAGACTCTGAGGTTGTCACTGTTCACAAGTGGCTGATGATACGGTGTCACTGTCCACCATTCACTACACAGTACAGGGAGTCATATGTGACCTGTTCCTCTCACATCAAGGCAAACTGATGAGTTAGTTTTATAGTCTGAACCAACACCAGCATCATTCATGAGAGCTCTGGTGGATTGTCTGACTGGAGAAGCATCAGAGTGGGAGCTGGTATTAGCAGTTGGGATTACACAGTTGTAAAAGGAACGTCAAAGCTGTGAAGCACTTCCACGTGCGCTATGCAGTCCCACCACACATGCACCAATGTAGAGAAGATGCAGCATGAGTAGAGAAACTGAAATGATTAAAAAAGCATTAATAGCTTGTTTCTGAGTTTTATGTTCCCTGATCAGCCAGTCAGATGTTAGAAAAACGTTTCTGTCTGGAGTGCAGTTAGATCTGTGTGTGTGTGTGTGTGTGTGTGTGTGTGTGTGTGTGTGGCCTGGAGGAGAGCACTGGTCTAGGGGATGCAGCTCACTCCAGCACCCCAGCAGATGTGGGCCAACTCAGGATGCAACTGGTGGTTTCCAGTGTCAGTGTCCTGCAGTTTGTTCACCCATCATCCACCTCGACCACCTCCCCACAAATTCTGTGCAGCAACACAACATAACAGTTTCCGCAATTTAAAAAACCCCCAAAAAACTCCAAAACATTGCTACGGAACATAATCCAGGCAGCACTTATGGTTCCTCACAAAATGTATTTGGCAAAACAAATGACATACATTTAATTTGTGAGACAGGGTGGCACTGCTGTACAACAGGTGGACTAGTGAAGAACTTTATACGTCCTTTGCCTTTATTACAGGACAGCAGCTTCTGTTCAGTGATCCCACATGTTTTTTGAGACTAAGTGGCTAATGTGACCTGGCTAATGCAGATGTTACACAAACAATATATTTACAGCATGCAAGTTTACAAGATAAGGGTTATTTATCTGAACAGCTAGCTGCACATTTTATTATTAGCAGGTATGTCACCTGACAAAAACAAGTACGATTGCTAATACATGTATATGTTTCCTTCTCTCCAATCTCCATCTACCTCACCTTCTCTGTCTTTCATTATTTCCATTTCTATTTCACCTCTTGTTCCTTCATATCAATATTTTATCTTTTACTTTTGCTCTGTCTCGTCACTCTCTCCATTTCTGTCTGATTCACCACTTTTCTCTCTTTGGATTCCCCAATTTCTCTTTTTGTCTCACTCCCATTTTTTGTCTTTTTTCTCCTCTTAGTCTCTTCTTCTTTATCTCCCTGCTTTCCTTTCTCTCTCTCTGAGTCACTCATATCTCTCCATCACTCTTTCCATTGCCAGTATCTCTAGCCATCAGTCTTTCCATTTTGCTCCCTTCCACTTTTTTCTTTCTCAGTGTTCCGTTCTTGTCCTTTGCGTCCTCCGTCTTTTTTTGATATTTGTTTCTCCCTCTTTTTTTCTTCTTTCTCTTCTCTCTATCTTTCTTCCTCCCTCACATATATGATGGGGGTGGGGATGTTAGGGTTAGTTTAATTAATACCACAGCATCTCCCCACTCTGCTCTGCTCCCTTCTCCGGCTCCGGACATTAATCAGAGGTATTTTCGGGGGAAGCAAGGCGGCGCAGGTGCAGATCGTCAGGGGCAGAGAGAGAGAGAGTCAGATGATGTATGGAAATACACGGCAGACCCTGATCCGGCCAGCCAATCATCATCCATCACCATCCGGTCGCCGGGTGGAACAAGCTATTTCCACCAATGGAGAGAAGGGAGGCGACGGATTTACGTCTTGCTTTATCAGGACAAGCAAGGTGGACAGTTTGTAAGTGGAAAACAGGAGGCAAAGTTCCTACACATCCATCTGGACACAAAGGAAAACAATTTTTTTGGTGCTTCTTCTGAATGCTGTCAGACAACAGCAGAAACATTAAACATGCCTGAACTCTTGTTTCAGACTCACATGTTGGGAAAATTTGGTTCCATTTTTATAAAATGTTTCAGATCAATATTGCACTCAGCAGCAAAATCCCCCCCCCCCCCCCCCCCAAAAAAAAAACTCTTCTCCTCAAATCAGTTAATGTGTTTAAAGTTGCCATAGCATGAAAAAATAGATTTTGTAGTCTAAGACCAGACTTTACAAACAACATACATTCAGTTCATTTTTCATCAACCTTGAACCACTGGAGCATTTAAAGAGCCTGAACCTGATTAAAACACCAATTGAGGAAAATATGCTGTGGCAGAGTTGAGCTGTCTTTGTTAGCCATGCTAGCACATTGATCAAGGGATGGCAGTGTTGGTTCCACCAGTAGGCATATGACCCAGACTGAAATATCTCACGCTATTGGATGGTTTACTATGTTATTTTGCACAAATTTTCATGGTGCCCTTGGGAATGAATTTCTCCTCTAGCGCCACCATGATTTTGACATTTTGTTGTTCAGACTGAAATGTCTCGACAGGTACCTACTGGATGGATTGCCGTGGAATGTGGTACAGATATTCACGATTGTAATATCTTTGGTGATCCCTTGACTTTTCATCCATCAGACATTCCCTTCAGCCTCAGCTGTACTTTGTGTTTTGGTCTAATTAGCTTAAACTAGCATGCTAAAATGCTAAATGCTAAGATGGAGAACACGGTAAACATTATACCTGCTACACATTGCATTGTCATTGTAAGCATGTTGATGTTAGCATTTAGCTCATAGCACTTGTGTGCCTAAAGCCTCTCAAACCGCTAGCATGGCTGTGCACTTACACTGGTGTCTTCAGTTATTCTGGTTAATGAGCCCTCTGCTCAGGTTGAAGTTGAGTGGAACAATGAGAGGAGGTCTCATCAGTCAGCATAAGTAAAACACCTGCGCATCACTCACACAATGCAACATCCTCTTTCAAGGCTGAGTAGCTGTTCAGCTGGTAGCCTCATACTGCTGATGTAGGCAGTTCAGGTTTTATTTTAGGAGTAAAAATTTGGAAGTGCCCAAATTGTTGCGCAGTTCAAACAATAAATCAAAGAATTCACCCTTACTGGATCATCTCAGCATGGCATAACTTAGGGTGAAAAAATAGATTTTGTAGTCTAAGACCAGACTACAAAATCCATGAATCTGTGAATTTTTGACCACTGGTAGCCCTATGGAGCAATGTTTCTATAATAGATCCCCGTTTTGTTTGTACTGTGCATGCATGCAAGGTCAATATGCACACGCACACAAGCAGGTGCAAAAGAGCCACAGCAAAAAATAGACACCAACAAATGCGCTCTTTACTCCTGTTTGACTAATGCTTGCTAAAAACTACAATGCCCAGCTGTTTTAGGAGAGACTAAGCTTTTAAAAATATTTGTGAAGTGTTTTTAAAGATTTATGTCTTCAGTAGGAACCAGTGGGCTTGGGGCTGAATGCCACAGACAGGGTAAGATAGTCAGACAGTACTGAGAGACTGAATAACACATTGTTGGTTTGGGTCTTTTCATGGGATTTGTTGGCTAAAGGAAACATATAGAACACAAGCCTCATCCTTTAATTTTAACTGAAGACAATTACAGAGTTGACACAGATAAATGGTTTCACACCAATGGCTCAGATCAGGGTTTAGGACAAATAAATGAAATATTACAGAGAGTAAATTAATTGTCGATATTACTAATCAGCATATAAAGGATGATGATGATGATGGCCATGATTACAGGAACAATGAAAGGACAATAACAAGCAGCAGGCGACAGATAACTGTAATGGTAATTGCTACACCAATAATGTCAGTGTTATCTGATTAATTATGATAATGTTGTTAAACCAGGCAAACACTCTCATTCCCTCTGTTAAACCTCACCCTCTCTCTCTCCGGCTCTCTCTATACGAGTACAACTCATATGTGAATGTCACTGAAATTTATGGATTTACATAATAATTATCAATTTTAATTTTTTTTCTTTTGTTTTTGATTAAGCAGGCATTTATGTCTCATCTCTCTTTACCATCCGCATTTTTACTTTCTCTCACACACACACACACACATGCACACGCAATCTACGCAAACATGCTGTCAGAGGTGTGTCAGAAGAAGTGTGTGTGTGTGTGTGTGTGTGTGTGTGGCGGGGCAGGCCCGGTGAAAGCAAATAGTTCTGACTAATTGGGAGCTTTAATTCAGCATCAGGCCGACTTATCCCACACACACACACACACACACACACACACTTAATGTTATTACTGCCATTCAGGGTCTATTTAGTCAAGTTATTTATTATTTAGAGCCTAATACCCTTCATGATTAACAGTAAAAGCCCACCTTTTATAACACACACACACAAAGGTAATCTTCTCATTTCAATTTCAATAATATACATGGATGTGTGTGTGTGTGTGTGTGTGTGTGTGTTAGTAGTGAAAACAGTAAGCAGTAATATTCACCCTTGGCCCTTACCCGACCTGTCACCTAATTTTTTTCATCACACCACTTCTTCTCAAAATCTTAAAGAATAATTTCGGTATTTTTCAACCTGGAGCTTATTTTCCAATCATTTGGGGTGTGAGTGACTAATGGGGAGAAAACTTTTGGTCCAGTATTGAGAGAGATCACTTCAGCCGGCTGCAATCCTTGGGTGCAATTGCGCCCGTGAAAGTACGTTCACTAAAAGTGCTTGTTTTTGCCACTGACAAACTCAGATTGTTATTCTAAAGGTCTGACAATGAAAGTAAACAACTAGCCACATGTAGCAGCACACAAATGATTTTGGCCTTATATTCACAATCTCCAGTTTTAAAGAAAATCATGCAACAGCCTCACAGCTCTAATTTTTTTGAAGGTGGGGTTCAAATACAAATCAAGTTTTATTATTTGGTTAATTCAAGTACATGGTTAAAACATTATTTCGTTGTCAGTTAAACATATAAATATACTGTATGTATGAGTGCTATAAATGGCAATGAAAAACAATTTATAGCAGAAGATGAAGGAGACTAGACAATGTAGACAACACTGTTTGGTTCAGCTGCTTTCTGGGTCTCTGCCTGAACTGGTCACCACTACTCAGTTGGTTGCAATCTGCAACCTCACTGCTAGTTGCCACTAAATCCTTCACTCTGGTCCTTCAAGCTAAATATTGCACTTATTCAGCAGTTGATAAGTGCAATATTTTCAACTTTCACATTGATTTAGTGCTATAACATTAAGCTAAAGATTGCACTTTGTCCTTTGTTCTGCATAGACTAAATATGCTTTTAATACACCATTAATGGAAAGTGAATGTATTTCTGCTGACTTGTGAAAGGGCGATGCAAGCATGCTTTCCACATCCACTAGTGGCATAGTGCGCAGATACTGGATTTGAGTCACATTAGTAGAACAACCAAACCTTAACCCAACTCATTAATATCTGGCACAAGCGCATGTCTCTTTGTACCGCAAGCGAGACCAGTTAAAGCTCTCCTGCATAACAGCATGCACACAGCTTGAATGACAGCTCATTTCAGTAAATACAGCATAGTAGATAACAGACTAGTCGTAACGAAGGTATAAATGGCAAATGTAGCAAAGTTAAAAGTAGATTACTGGCCCAAAAAAGTAAAAAGTAAAAGTACAGTTTTAAAGAGGAATGTGAAAAGTTCCTTTAAAAAAACAACAACAAAAAACTACTTTTTTTACTCATTTGCGTCACTTTTATGTAGAGGAACATTGAGAAAATCATTAAAAGAAAACTTTTTAAATTTCTTCCTCTTCTTCTTCACAATTCGATCAACACATGAGGTGACTTTTTCATGACTGGAGGGCCACATTTATTGAAAATACCTACTATGTACTTAATGAATTCTGAGTTCCTGTGGTACAACATGTGCATGTGTGTTTCCAACTTTGTGAATCTGTGTACACGCTCATTATGAGTCTGACTGTGTGTGTGTGTGTGTGTGACAGCAGAGCGGCTAAGCTAATGCTCTGGTATCCATTTGGGGGGAGGTTATCCTCCTAAGGTTGCTCTGACACGACCGCTAATCTCTCTGCCGGCTCTCCTTTTAATTTAATTACAGTTAACTGTGTTAATATTTCATTAAAGTATTAGATAGACAAACGTGTGTTTTAATCAGACCGATGCTGCTGTGTTCATAGAGCCTAGTGTCGCGCCCCGTCCCTCTCTCGCCATCTTTCACTGTCTGCTCATCCGTTTGTTCTCTTGAGACTTCCTCATCCTTTCATCCCCTCTTCTGACAGAAGCTGGTGCACACACACACACACACACACACACACACAGACACACACACACATACAAACACACACATACAAAAATACAAGAAGAAACACACACTTATGCAACTGCACACATGCAAGTGTGTCGGCTAAATGCCCAGGAATAAATGTAAATGAGAAGTTTTCTGTGCAACCACCCCACCCCACTCTAAACACACACACACACACACACACACACATACACACTAAGCTTGTTCTCTCCACAGGCCAGAGCAGATGTCTCTTGTCAATGTGAACAAACGTCAAACGACCAGCCTGTCATATTTTCATATTTAACTATTCATCTCATTCTAATTTATGGAGTTAGAAAACACACACACATGCACACACACACACACACACACACACACACACACACACACACACATATCGTCAAATATTTAACATTAAGCATGAAAGGTTTCTCGCAGGACACTTGAAGTATTTGCATTTTATTATGACCTTAAGTGTAGCATCTATTACCTGCATCCAAGTAACTCTTTCCAAACTGAAGTGCTCAGGACTCTTAAACTGTCATCACACTTTATACATATACGCACGTGATATAACCTATAAATAAATATGAATATGAATCATCTCAGTATACACATTCATAAGGATACAATTCACAATACACAAGTCTACACTGCACACAATATCACGTTAACTTACCAGATCTTCGTTTCATTTATTACCTTGACACCACTTTGGACAAAGGATTTCTTATAGATATTTCTATTAGCTATTGGTAATCTATATCATCTCTGCACATTTCTAAATAGGCATCACGTGGATAAACTGACAACATATTTGGAATCTAAATGGTTACTTTCTCGCCTGAAAAAATATCAAAACTTAAAATAAAGTGACATATTAACAGTCCTACAGCAAAACTTACAGCAGCTTTCAGCCTGGCTCAAAATCTCTGCCATTGCTGCTGTGGTAGTTCAGGGCAGCGCTACTTCTTCTTCCTCTCATGTTGGGTTGAAAGCAGACTGGACGCTACAGTGACTCACTATCACCCTTAAGGTACAAAGTAGTATGCTAACTTCAGTACATGTCTCTGCGACACAATACATAAATGTCTTTGACATAACGTCAAAACTGTTATTTCTTCACATTCTGTTGATAATTTTAGTTAATTTTTGAATGTTTAAACTAAAATTCTGGCCAAATCTTAAATCCACAGTGTTAGCTACTCTAGATTGGCAGTGTAGGCTATTATCTCTCTATATAAAGCAAGGAATCTCTGTCTGTGTGTATGTATGTCTGTATGTATGTATGTATGTATGTGGGTTTGTCCTTTGTGTATCTCAATAACCGTTCATCCGATCTACTTCATACCTGGTGGGTGGATTGCTGGGGAAACGGGTAAGTGCAATGTCGATGTGTGAAGTTGTTTGGATGGTTCTCCAGAAATATATAAAAATACTTCATAAATAACATTGATAGCGTTGATTTTCTGCTTCTTCTGCTTGTGGAGTCAACGAGCGGAAATACGGACAGCGCCACTCTGCCATTGCAACCCACATTGTGGTCAGAGATGGGATTACATCTGTAGTGATGAGAACTACCATAGAGAATGAATTGAAAAAGTTAAGAGTTAAGCTCTATTCCTGTTCCTCAAGTGCAGGAACTTCATAAATATGTTCAAGACATAGTGCAGGATGTCTCAGGCACGTTTTGAACGGGCACTACAGTTCATCCGATCAACTTCAGCACAGCTCAAAATTAGAGTCTGCAGATATTCTGCATGTGAGGCATTTCGGGAACATGGGTAAATTGTAAAGTCTACTGATGGCCTGCGTGTGAGGCGTTTAGGGTCTTCTCTCTAGGTATTGAGAAATTGGCCTGTTCCGAACAGGCACATTTTGAACTACACTAGTTATGCAAATGAGGAAAAACTGTAAAGAGTGAAGAAAGAAGCAAAGTGCGATGCTTTTCAGTAGTAATTCAAGAAATCATTATCCTACCTTTTGATTAAACGTGTGTCTGAGCTTGTCAATCAGAGTTTTATGATTAAGCGGCTTAATATCTGTAGAATGAATAAACCATCAATTAATTAAGTCAATAAATAAACTGCATTAAAAGGTTTCAGAAAGTTTGAGATGGTTCATAATGAGTGTTCACTACAGATGTGTGTGTGTGTGGAGCAGATGGCTGGTTTAGATGTGGTGTATTCAGACTGATTTACATTAAAGGAGGGATGATGGAGAGAGAGAGAGAGAGAGGTGGAGTTAAAGCATAAAAACATACTTTTACTTACACCTCATATACATATCCATAGGATTGTGTTTATGTGCGTCACACATACAAATGCACACCTATATTAAAATGTGTGTGTCAGTAGTAATATTTGAGGCTTTGATACACAGATGGTGGTGCTGTCTACACCTGCCCTCCACTGGGACCTGAGTATGTGAGTGTGTGTGTATGTGTGTATGTGTGTGTGTGTGTATGTGTGTATGTGTGTGTGTGTCGGTTTCCAACACTTGAAAGAGACTTGTCAGCATTCCTCTCTGAACTACCTCTGTCATCTATTAATCTCTCTCTTTCATTCCGTTATTCCCCCCCTCTCTCTCTCTCTCTCTCTCTCTCTATCTCTCTCTCTCAGTCTATCCTCCTCTTCCTCTTCTCTCCCTCCCCTCTCCCCACTCTCTTACTCGGATCTCTCTGTCCTGTTTTCTATCCTTCCCTTCTTTCTCACTCTCCTCTTTTAAAAGTTTGTCTTAAATTACCACAGCAAATTAGATGTATTGCTACTACTACTGCTAATAAAGTCAAGGCAATTTATTAAAAAAAACATTTAAAAATATATAACAAATTTTGACCAAAGTGCTTTACAGAGAATCGCTGCCCACATTTCTAACTTGTTCAGAGGTTCAAATACTTGTTACTTGTTACACACATTCTTCTTCCTTTTAAAAACCTGGCGCCTACATTACTCACAATGCAACTTGGCCACTGACAGTTTGGTCAGAGATTCAGGTGTATTAAGCTAGTCGCGGCTAATGTAGCCTGGAGCTGGTAGTTTCAAGCAGAGATGAGGAGCAGGCTACAGAAGTCTGGTGACCTCACGTCTTTCTAACTCCACACCCCCAGATTTTAATCCTTTCACTTGTAGTCTTGGCTTTTTGTCCAAATCTTCTTACCATGAGTGCATCTAAAACTCAGTAGGAACAAAAGCTGAATGTCATCAAAAATCGGAGGTGGAAGTGCAACACTCCCAAATAAAAACCAGGCAGGGTTGAACTTCCAGGGAGAGGATACAGTAGTCCTCGAAGTGCTTTCTTGAAGTGTTTTCTCCTGTGAAGATGAAATACTAAAACATAACATAATAGTTTGTTCAATTATTCATTCTGTTTATCACTCACATACTCACACACTCAGCTGCCAGGCTTAAGTGGTCCGAATGATCTTATCTGGCACCTTCTCAAGCTTGTGTCTTTTTACCATAAGCTTCTCCTAATGACATTTCATGACACTAGCAATTCTTAGCTGCTTCCCAGATGTTTTACTCATGTTTTACTCATTTATACTCATCAGGAATAAAACTGGACTTACTAACTCTCTCTCTAACTCTCTTTTTAAAGCCGGTACTGTCTTGATTAAAAAGAATTCAATTTAATACGGCACACTCTTTTTCAAACTTAATTTCTGGATAAAAATATTTTTGGTCCAATATGATAAGCACTAACATGAGGTATTGAGAAATGTAAGCTGGTGACAGTCAATGCAGTGCTTTGAAAACATAAAATCATCTTAAACAATAATAACAATAAGGCATGGAATTAATGATAATAATAATAATAATAATAATAACAAATACTGAAATTACTTTTACCTTTCGAAGGAAAAACAAGTTTTCCACCATGACTATTGGCACCCTGCTGCATTTCTGTGTGTGTGTGTGTTTTGCAACAGTTTAGTAACCATGCTGAGAGCGGATGAACACAGGATACCATCATATTCACTACTTCCTTTGTGTTAAAAAATACGCTTACATAGCACACACATGCATACTTGCACACATGTTTACACAAACACTGTCATTGCCAAGAGGAAATTAATAGGTGGTGTAATGTGGATTTCTTCATGAGACTAAAATATGTTTTCTTGGCCATGAGAAACAGAACTGAGAAATTCACATATGTTACAGAGCTGGCAAAGGTGTAGAGAGAGAGAGAGAGAGAGAGAGAGAGAGAGAGAGAGATGGGGGAGAAAGATAAGGTGGTGGGTAAAAGGAGGAGTAAATGCACAGAGGGAGAATCAGGTTTAGAGACAAAGAGAGAAGGAGAAAGTGAGATTACTGCTGTTAAAGCTAGTTAGCATACATTAAAATGATATTTAGTGTAATTCCAACTTTGAGGCAACAGTTTGGGGAAGACCCTTGCCTGTTTCAACATGGTGATACCTGTGCACAAAGCCAGCTCCATAAAGAAATGGTTTTCCTAGTTTGGTGTGGAAGAACTTGACTGGCCTGCACAGAGCCCTGACCTCAACCTCATCCAACACCTTTGGGACGAACTGGAACACCAACTGTGAGAAGTGACTAAAGCCTGCATTCTCTTAACTCAATTCTCTAATGGTGACTCCACTAGCACCAAAATGAAGTCCGATTGTAAGGAAGTCTATGAAAAAATGACCCTACTACTCACTTGATTTATTACCTCAGTAATGAATTTATGGTCTCAATCACTAGTTTCAAGTCTTCTTCAATACATCATGGTGCTCATTTTGTAAGTTATGGTCCCATTTGGAGTAAAATAGATGATAAAGCAGGATATTCTTTAGGGCTTGGCTATGTTGTGATTGACAAATTGCTATCATGGCAACAACATTGGTTAGGTAATGTAACCATGGCGTAACCCCAGACTTACAGGGTATAGGCATAGCCATAGCCGTTGCTATTTCAGTGTGTTTTCAGTTTATGAAAGTTAATTTTGGTCACTTAAAAAAGTCTTTTTCAGCATTTGGTTGTGCTAAAACCCTCTAAGGAGTCAGATGTTAGTTTTTCTGGTAAGTACATTTTGTTTTAATACTTTGAAGCCTGTTTTTCGCTAGCGAAATTAGCATTAACATTATTACAGTTAACCATAGACTCTAAATGCACCGTGCCAAGCTAGCAGCTAGCGTTAGGGTTAGCTCCACCCTCTCGTCCAAATATGGTCACTTCTGGCTCCAAAAATCCAAGATGGCAGTAAGACTTCAAAAAGGTACAATGGGTGACGTCATGGTGGCTATGTCCATTTTTTTTTTTTTACCAGAGACTGTATGTATAAAGATGGACATGGAAGCAAGGTGTGACGTTGCCCATTGGTTTGCATTGGAACAGGTTGAAACAGGGTGTTGCCTTTCATGCCCTGCTACCTCAGACTGAAGCTAATGCTAGCTTACTGGGAACACCGAGCACTGCACACTTACGCTAACATTACCTACTTTAGCTAAATTGTGCTAACAGGGCAGGTATCATAATCAAGTAACATTAAACTTACAGAAATATTGTGACAATAGTCCGACTCAGTGCGGTCTCGGAGCCAAGGAGAGCAGCAGGTGAGTCAACTGTCAATCACAGCTACTATATGTCTTCAAATCTATTAATGGAGCAATAATTTCCAAAATGACCATCAGCACACTTAATAGAGGGCCTGAATTTAGTGGTTGAAAAAAAAGCGATTGACTTAGTATTTCTAGAGAAATCAAGGCTTTTTGAATGGGAGTCAGTTGGAGCCAGTATCTAGCGGTCGTCAGTGGCATTGCACTTTAAGGTCCTTCCACCTGTCATGTGGTGCCATGGTAGTTGTATGAAGTAGTTCTATAAAGCCATATTTTTGCTTAAGAAACATTTCAAGTTGCATGCATGCATCTGTGCCTCAGATTGAGCCGCCCTTATGAAGTTACGTCTAAGCACGCCCACTTGCATCCATCTCTTGACTGAATGCAATCACGCCTCCTCTAAATTGTTCCTTGCATTCCGTATGACCACACCATAATGCTAAAATTGCTGCTACTAAGAGTATTAACACTGCAACTATAATTGTTACATTACCATATGTTAATACCATTATACCATCATTACTACTGTTACTATACACTACTACCACTAGTGATGATAAATATAATTTACAGTCTGTCATCACATTTTCTCTGTGAAATATAAATACATTTGGTAGTCTTGCTCCAGTTTTTTGATGTTGCAGTGAGTAATTACAGCGTTAGGTAATAGCTGGTGATTACTACAGACTGCTTACTGCTGCATCAGTAATTAACCTTTCAACTATTAGTCCTGTTTAAACACACAGCCCCGTGCTAATGCAGCACACTCTGTTTAAAAAGCAGACTGGATAATTGGCTTTTTGGCAGGAAGGTGGTCAGTCAGTGTGTGTGTGTGTCTATGTGAGTAAGTGAGTAGTGAGTAGTTTATGTTTATGCTTTGTGTGTGTAGAAATGAGAGAGAGATGCCAGATCCATATGAGAGGCTTGTGTTTATAATGAGAAGTGAGAAAAAGTGAAAAAACTGTCCAAGTGGAGTTTAAGTGTGTGTGAGAGAAAGACCTTGACATCGGCTGGCTGGCTCTCAGCAGCCAATTTTACAAAAAAAAAAAAAAGGCAGGAAATTAACATTCCCACACAAATGCCCCCGTCATTTCCACCACAACCCTGCACCTGTTGAATGGTTGGCAGAGTGTGTCTATATGAGTGTGTGCGTTCCTGACACACACACACACACACACACACACACACACACATACTGATGAAAAATAGCCATTTGTAGCTATAGAAAGCTGAAGGCCCGTCCTGTCTCTTAGCTCGGTTTAGTTCCATTAGCTTTTGGGTGTATTTTCTCTGACAAGCTGAAACATAATAGGTCGGCATAACTAGGTTTTTCTGTCCATATTCACAAGATAAATTAGTAGGTTTAACAAAGATAAGATGGATATTTTGACAGCATTTGTTACGAGAATGACTAGCAGTTTGGCTCCTGGCATGTCTAGGTTAAGTTCATTTTCTAACATGAAGTGTGCATTTGGAAAAGAGTTATGTTACAGAGTACAGCGTAGGAAGTGAAGGCTGACTGGCAGAGCGTTGTGTGGGGCTTACCTCCAGCCAGCAACAGCGACTAGCTCAAACCAAGTGCTCCCCATGAGCAGCCAGCCCAGATGGCATGAGTAAAAGACTCTTGTTTAAGTTTTGTTTGTTAGTTCAAAACCAAAACAAAGCTGGAGGTCGGTGGAGGTAGCTACTGTAGGTCTCAAGTCACTCTCAATCTCATGGTAGTTGAGTGCCAAAAGCACTTTCTGGACGCTGCTACACAGAAGCCTTATCACACCTGGGCCACTGGGTTAATTGATAAGCCCTGCCCTCTGCCAATCAGCCAAAAAGAATGAACTGATAATGTGACTGATTAAGAGCATATTGCTCAACCTAACAGCACTGAATGATGACAACATATGGTTTTCAGAAAACCTGCAAAAAATCTGCTGTGAGAAAGCTCCCATTGAGGTACAGGAACTAGTAAAAAGGGAGACTACAGTTACAATGAGTGTCATGTGACTGAGGGGGGTGCTAGCAAGCTAATCTGCTAGCATGTTTACTGTCAGTGGACCACCATGTCAACTTAGACTGTGGGTTTGACAATGTCATTTGGGTTTTCATAAATGGACACATTTCATAAAGGGGTGAAAATTATGTTTTTTTTATGTAAACTTGTATCTAACACTCAAACTCACATTTCCAAAACCTTTTGTCACACATTGATAGACATCTGTTGGTTCTAGCTAGCTAATGTAGTACATGCAGTGAGAAACAGCAGCTACTGTAGTAGTAGTAATTACACACCCAGATTAAGCTAGTTCTTGTAGCAGATGGCAAATGGGTTAGGATTAGGCAATTTAGGTTAGGGAGAGATTGTGATTACAATTATGAAAAAGATGAACGTTAATTCTTAGTCTGTGATGAGATACAAATTCTGGTCTGATGCGTTACACACCTATCCACCTATTCACCTGCCACTGACCTCCACACCCTTACTTTCCACATTGCTACATAAATGTCACACTAATCCCTACACTGGCACTGAACGTGGCATTGGATGTAAATTGTAAAGTGCAGAATCAGCCAATATGGATGTTAATCCTATGATACTTGACTGGAACAGAAGCTGACCTGGAGGGGACGAGACTTCAGCTCTCTATTTACCTCTGCTTAATAATATGTTATTTCTATCTGGAATAATATTGGCTTTGAAAGTCATTTTTACATCAGTGAACCAGTTCCTCATTGTTTTATAATGCTTGTGTTGATTATTGTTGGACAGAAGCTTAGAATCAGTCTTTCCACCACTAATATTCACACATACCAAGATGACATATTTACACTCATTTCTCCATGTTTGGCTGAGCAATAAGAAGAAACTAACAGTCTCTTACACAGGTTGTGTTGACAACGTTTTGTACCAAGCTCTTGTCAGTGCGGATGCTTGTTAGTGCTAATGCTCATTAGTGTTAATTGGCATGGATCTATTAATAAATGACTGGGAGAAGGGAAAAGGTGGTTGAGGAAGACGCTCTGTCAGACTGACAGAGGATGTTATAACGTTGTGTTTGACGTGACTAGAAGTATTTTACATCCTTCAAGTGTCAAGAAGCTGCTTCCCACTCTTGCACTATGCAGTAATCACCTGCTGTCACTTGCTAGATATTTGTTTTGTCTTATATGACATGTTGACGTGTCTCAATTTTGCAGTGAAGCTGTCATCCATTCTGATGTAATTTCTGAATCAAATATTTTTCAATGCAGTCTCCATCAGCAGCCTGTGTGTTTCTTTGTGTGTGTATTTTTATGTTGTTGCAAGTGCCATTAAAGGGTAGAAGAGACTGTGGTGCAGAATGACAACGAAGCGAGCATGTGCATTTGTGCGTGTTTGTGGCTGTGTGCCGATTTGCCTGATTCACATGTAAATGTGTAGCGTTGGGTGTGAGTGGGTGTATGTTGTTGCCTGTGATGTGTGTGTGTGTTTAATGTGTGTGACAGCAGGTCTGCAGCCATAAAGCACCAATAAACCCATACCTGAAATCATCAAGAGGGCATCACGCTGGGACTGAGGCACGTGGAGACACTAAAGCAGAAGGAGAGTTTGCAATCACCAACACTGGAACAACATCAGCTCAGTTATTACATAGTCAAAGTGTCGAACTTCAGAGTTTCACTATATGACCAAAAGTATGTGGACAATGGACGCTGATATAGCAGCGCTGCACATCCCCAAGGTTTTGGAATGACATGCTCAACTCATGGCTGGAGTGTTCAAGTGTCCACCCATAGTAGTGCGAAAACTCAAATGTCACACACCCCTTTTATATCATCAAATAACTAATCAAATCAACATGAGGTAATGAAATTCCTGCATGGCTTGTCCACCCCTGAGCTTGGTTCATTGATGAATGAGCAGAACAACAAATTAATCAGAAGAATGAACACTTGAACATACCTCTGATAAGAACCACCTAAAATGACAGAAACCATCTTTGGGAAACATATATCTGCTAACATGGAGGGGGCGGGGTTTGTGACCTATACTACAACCAGCCACCAGGGGGTGATCAAGATACTTTGGTTTCACCTCTGAGGAGCTGTCATGTCGTCTATCTTTATATACATATATACATAGTGCGTACTGTTGCATGCACTATGGTTTCTGTTGTTGCACTGTCAATGCGCTTTCATTAGTCTGTGCTCTTTCGGCGGCTCAGTCAATATGACGTATTTTCCGCCGTGCAGAGGAACGTGAGTCAGAATAGCCAGAAATACATGCTGCCTTGCATTCTGCAAAATGCGACCGGATGTAGTAGGACACTGTGGTATTTTTGGCATACTGCATTTGACCTACTATGTATTGGGACATAATAAATCTTTTTTTGGCATCCTAAATAGTATGGTAGTACTACTACTGTGGTAATGCACCAACAGTCTATGATGCATACTTGATGCATTTTACTTCTAATACTTGTTCACTTGCAGAAATTTTACTTATAACAGAGTACTTACTCCACAGCAAGCTGACAGACACAGCTCTGACATGTAATCACCTTATAAAGTTGTTTTGGCTACTTCCACAGCCAACAGACACAGAGCAACATTAACATCCCATTGGAGTAGTTTTTTGTGCCAAAATACCTCTTGGCTCTTTAGCTGCTAGTTGCTAACTTTGTCTGCTGTTTAGTGCTGGACAGGCAGTGGATTTATCAGAGCTTGTTTGCTAAAAACAGCTGCCTGCTGCTGCTGCTGGAAATGAGGTTGTTGAGAACGCAGAGACTGAACCAAACAGTAAATGTGACATAAAAACATAAAAAAGAGTCTAAAAAATGTATAGATCTACAGAGTTGGTTGGTGATAATTCTCAAGTGATATTGCATGTCATCACTTGATTCATTGTTAATATAAAAATACATAATATAATGGTAAATTATTATACATACAATACATTTACGTATATTTATATATAACAGGCATACATTATAGTGTACACGTTTCAGCACTAATTCTAAACAGTTTCTGTAACCTTATCAATGACAGACAGGTATGAGGAAAGGTGTGTATGTATTGTATATATATGTGTGTGTGTGTATTTTGTCAGTGAAGTCACACATACATGTAAACACACACACACACACACAGTCACACCTGTTTTAGTGAAACCCTGGCAGAGTTCTGTTGTGCCTGTTCGTCTGCTTGCCAATTTGAAGCGTCCCTCGTCCGTCTCCGCTAATAGACTTTGTTACGATGCCAGAGGTTCAGCACGTCTTAAATTACTCCGCCCGTCCAACTCTGACAGTGTGCTCTGTGATGTTTAATTAGGAATAATAGTTTCTAATATTCCTCCAATTAGGGCCTGTCTCCCGTACAGTCAAGGGAGTTGTGTTAAGTGAAAGAGAGACTGGAAAAAAAAGAGGAAAACGGGAATAAAATGACTGCACAGGTAATGCCAGGTTGGTGCACCCACAGGGTTTTTTATTTTAGTAAAAAACTGGCACTGGTGATGGATTTTTGACTAATGATTCTCTTCTCGGAGGAAATCACTAATTAAAACAAGGCTGAAAGTCCAAACGTTCAAACCAGCAAAATATGTTTAAAAAAGAGGAAATTTTAAAAGAGGCTGCTGGTGGGTACGTGTGTGTGTGTGTGTGTGTGTGTGTATGGAGGTGTTGCTTAAGGCAGCGATTTACAAAGGCTGGTTGGTGAACTACATTATGTTAAATCATCCTGCAGCGAGAGAACCTGCTGTGTTATGGTGCCAAAGCCTGAAAGAGTCTCTAATGTAACTTCTGCTGATTCAAACATGGAGGCTTTTCAGTCACTTCACAGGTCAACCTGCAGTAACTAAAGAACTGGATCAAGAATTGGTTTGTCCAAAATGTCCAAATCCTGAGAAATATTAAGTTCTTTGTTGTTCTTAAAGGAACAATCCGACATTTTGGTAAATACTATCAGTTAAATATGAAGCAAAATCTGTGCAAGAAATGAATAAAAAGTGTAAAAATGCACGTTCCCTGCACTGGTTGCCTGAGACGAAATAGTCCAGCACATAACGCCCCCTCAGCTAAAATTCATTTTTTAATTTTTTCTGATGGAAAATTGAGGACAGTGAAGCAATTTCTTTGGAAAGTGAGGACATTTTTGAAATGTGACAGCATGTCTTAAAACTTATTTTTGGAAAGAGGAGACATATTTGAGGAGTGACAACATTTTGCAAAAGTGAGGATATTTTTGTAAAGGGAGGTCATTTTTTTAAGTGATGACATTTTTCAAGTCAAGCAAACAAACAAGGTGAGATGAGAACCGCAGCTCTGTCTCCCTCGGAGTTATGTCCACATTAAATGATTCTGCAATACACAAAGTACGTTTAGTGAAAGTGTAGTGATAGTGATGTGTGCAGGTCCAAGTTGTTGCTGGCAGTAATATGTTTGTCTTTGTTTTTGTCATTCTTCTTTTGTTACTTTTTTATTTTTTATTTATTCATTATTTTTTTACAATATTTGCATTTTTTTTCTTTCCCATCTTCTCCCATTTTGTAATATCCAGTTCCCCTCTGGGCTGTAGTCATTGTCACTTTAACTCTTGCGTTATACTGTGAAGGCAGCGGACAAACATGTTCTACCACTGTCACACATGGTGTCTCCAGCTGCTTCTTTTCACCTGCTGATGAGGGGCTATACCTAGAGGGCATAATACCTCCGAGTTTCTCATTAATCCACCTAAATCCATCCTACAAAGCTGCAGACTCAAGACCAACCAGTAGGAGTCACTAGTGCAGTGTCAAGGACATAATCCCTCACTGGCTTCCCACCTGTAATAATGGCCGGTTGTGTCTTTGAGTTTTAACTATTGTTTCTACATTCAGTTAAAAATTGGCCCAATAATAACTGTTCCCAGTGAAGTCTGTGATATGTAAACAAATCAGGACGTGAAGTGTCAGCTCAACCTATCTGCATAGCACTCCTATGAGAGAAATTAGTTTTTTTTTGTTGTAATTCCGGTGAACTGACACTTAAGCTATAATTGATTGTATGATGATTCCTCTCTTTTTTGGGGGTATCAGATGCACAAGACACAATCAAGAAAATAGATACAATAAAAAAAAGGAATGCACCAAGAACAAAATATGCAAAGAATAGCAGAAAACTGTTCAAATTGCGTTTAATGCCTTGTGTTTGCTCTTATTTTAATTCCATTTGGGAATAAAATATTCTCTGCCTGGGTAAAATATATGTGAGCAATTTGTGAAAAATGGTGTCAGGGCTGTTTCTATTTGTTGGGGGTAAACAGGGTTTGTTGATAAAAGCAGCAGAGCTGTTTCACAATATAACGCTCTGATTTCTGCTTCCCTTATTGGGTCACTGAAGGCTTTTGTCCCGCAAATAGGACCAGGCTCTCTCTGTCTCTCTCTCTCTCTCTCTCTCTCTCTCTCTCTCTCTCTCTCTCTCTCTCTCTCTCTCTCTCTCTCACACACACACACACACACACACAGACCATGTGTGCTGCTGTCTAAAGCAGCAACAGAGGAACAAACAAATAAAAAAAGAAAGAAAGAATCACCCCAAACGGATTTATCAACCCACTGAGAGAGTGAAAGAGGATGTTGTGTTTTAGGATGTCCGTTCAGTTAAAGTAGGTCACACACACACACACACACACACACACACACATATACACAAGAGTGTCCAACCCGGTCCAAAAAATAACACACATGCACACATGCTGTACAACGTAATTGTGTTCATGTTATGTCTTTTAGTTTGTGTACTTGTATCTTTGTCTTTTTGATTACCAAATATTTTTACTCCAAGCTTAAACTGGAGAATTGTGTGTGTGTGTGTTTACAATATATTAAAGCTACATCTGAGTGTATTTGTATTCTTGTAGTTATATCTTTGTGAGGACCTGTTTGGCATTTAGACTTTGTGAGAACATTTTTGAAAGCGAGGGCTGTGGAGGCCTGAAGTTCAGTTTAGGCATCATGGTTGGTACTACTCTGTTGTCTTTGACAATATTAACGTTTTGGAGATGTTTTGTCAAGTCTGAAAACAAAATCCCTGATGATGTCATAGTGGTGTCATCTGGATTATCTCCGTTTGGGCTTGATATGTCAGTTTTAACAGAAAGCCTGCTTCACAAACTGGTTTCAAAGACATGGATGTTTAAAAGGCAGGGAGGATCTAATGGAAGACGTTATTGAATTGCATTATGGGAAATGTAAGATCAAGTGTTTATGCATCTTGACAGTACAAATGTTTGTGTGCATGTCTTTATCAGTATTTCAGTCTGCAGCATGTCAGAAAAAAAAGACAACTTTCAAAAACAAAATCAGGTAACAAAGAAATTAAAAAGCCTCTGAAAAAGGACAAATTCCAAAAAAACAAACGCACCTCCAGAAAACTGCTGAGGGACAGAAAATAGCTGCTGTTTCCAGGGTGCGCTTGATTAATGTTTTTTTTTGTGATTTTTTTTTTCCTTTTCCATCGCCTGATAAAAGGTTCACAAACCATCTGTTTCTCTCCCCCTGATGCCTTGCCCAAAGGTCCTCCCCGTCCTGGGACTGGCACCACGCCCAAACACATCCATCCATCCATCCATCCATTTCCTCCACCTTCATCTTCCCCACCCCTGCTCTCTCTCTTCTCTCTTCTTACCTCCTCCTCCTTCCCTCCTCTTCTCATCTCTCTCTCTCATCCCTTCTTTTCTCTTCCCTCACCCCCTCTCCCCCTTCTCCCTCCCTTTCTTTCTCTCCTCTTTCCTTTTCCCCTCCCTCCTCTCTCTTCTTCCCCTCCCTCCTCTTCTTCCCCCCCGTCTGTCCTTCCTTCCCTCCTCCTTCCCCACCATTCAGTATTTTTCCTCCCCATTGCGCCCCCTCCCTTCCTTTTTCCTCTACTCATCTCCTTCTTTGTCCTCTTCTATCCTCCCTTCTTCTCTCCTCTCTCCTTCCTCAACACATCTCTCTTTTTCCTCCTCTTCCTCCTGCTCCTTTTTTTTCTTCTTCCTTCCTCCCTGCTTCCTCTGGCTCTTCTCTCCGCCTCCTCCTCTTTCCCTACTCCTTTTCTTTCTTTTTTCATTCCTCCCCTTCATACCCTTTTCTTCTCATTTCTTTCTCCTCCCTCTCTTTCTATCTCCACCTTCCCCCTCTTGTCTTTGCTTCCTTTCTCCTTCCTCACCCCCTCTGTCTTCTTCCTTCTCTTTTTCTTCTCTCCCCCTCCTTTTCCTTGTTTCTTCTCTTCTTCCTCTCACTTTTTCTCTCCCTCCTCCTCTTCTCCCTCTTTCCCCTTACCTCCTATCTGTTACTCATCCCTCATTCCAACCCCCCATCTCTTCCTCCACCTCCTCCCCCCTTTCTCTTCTCCTTTCCTTTCCTACCCATTTAAACCTCTCTTGCCCATTATGCATATTCATAAACCTGCAAACATTCCCATCCAATAGTGTTTAATCCCTCCCTGTATTAGTGTGTGTGTGTGTGTGTGTGTGTGTGTGTGTGTGTGTGTGTGTGTGCGCGTGTGTATTTTCTCCCCTTAACCCTTCACATACACACACAAACACACGCACCTCCTCCTCACAAACATCTAGCAGCTGGCCGACAGATGGGGCCCGCAGCCAAAAAAGCAGCAGCGGCAGCGCCACAAAAACAAAAATTTACAAGACGCCAGTGGAATTTATTTAAGGGCAGGAGGAGGAGGAGGAGGAGGAGGAGGAAGAGGGGGGTTGGGGTGTGTCATTCCTCCTCCCTGCACCTCCTCTTTCTCCTCTTTTTTTTGCCTCTAACTCCCTCCATCAGTGCCTTTCTCGCTCCTCGTCTGTGTACATACTTGTCCATCCTCTGTTTAGACAAAACCTTTCCCATCGTCTTCCTTCACTCATTCACTACCTCAGTGGTTCCCAGTCAGGGGCTTGTGACCCCCCGGTGTCATGAGGTGATTATCAGATAGTAAGAAAATCTAGATTCTGCTACAAAAATTATTTAGTGTCCTTTGTTTTGCAGTCTTTTCTTTAATTGTTGGTTTCTTTTAAAAAATACCTCCCCAATCCCCACAAATATATTCAGCTGAAACTTTGTATATACTGTATATTTTTTTAAATTAATATAGTGAATATTTATACACTATTTTTCATCATTAATTATCTTTATATATGTTTATTATGATTGTATTATACTGCATTATGCTTAAATTGCACCAATATTATCATTCTCATATCATTCTCATTATTATCATAATGTGTACAGATTATTTTTGCATTTTACAATTTTTTAAAATTTTCCTGTATTGTGTTTTCTGTTGACTGTGCTACTCTACATGCCTCTGCAAATTTCCCCTCGGGGACAAATAAAATGTAAAGAATAGAGGTTTACTCTACAGTGAGCAGTTAATTGGGATTTTGGACAATTACAAATCTGTAATTAATGTCATTTACACAACTGTTTAAAGCAAAGCATTTCACTGTGAGATTGTTAGGAAAATGTAGTGTACAAGCTGTGTACATACTACTTATATTTTGCTCCATATTGAGGGCACTGTGTCGTGCAAACGGCAGTCATGACTGTGACAGGGATTGTCAAAAAGCAGAGAAAGCCTTTGCCTTCAGCTAACCGAAGGTAAAAGTCACCACTGAGGAGCATTTTAGCTAATCGAGACCCAGCATGCACCTGTTGGCCCTCTCAGCTCTCTGGTGCTCCACCAATCAGGAACATTAAGTATATAATATGATAAGGAAAAAAGGAGGTAATTCAGACGAGGTGAAGAGTAAGGATTAATATAAAAAATGACAAAACTGTGCAGTGAAATCTGGTGTGTAACAATAATCCAAATCTGTAATATGACTGAAATCAGATGCTGGATTTGATTCCAGTTGTTGCTTTGTGGCTTCCACTTGCTGTCTTTTATTTCAACCATTCTTTTTATTTCTCTTTAAAGAAGATAGATACTTTATTAATCCTGAAGGAAATTTAGGAAGGGACCATACCAGCCAATTCTTCCCCAATTGTGGTCAGTTTAAGCTTGTTAATTAAGAATCTCCTCTTGTTTTCTTCACTGCTGAACTGTTTGGAGTTTGTCCTACTAAGAACAATGACAAAATCAGTTATTTCAGCAAGTGTCCCAAAGCGACATATGTTTGTGACAAAAGCGGGAAATTGTTGTTCATTTCCTGTTTCCAACCGCAAGTCAGCGTTGTTTTAAAAAAAAAAGATCATTGCGTAACCTTAACCACATGGTTATTATTGTGACCGTAACGTATTATTGTATTGTTGCAAGTAGTAATTTTAATCCAAAACATCATTTTTTCCTTAAACATAACCAGTCTTAACCATAGTGTTGTCATTTCATAAACTGTATTTAACCATATGGTTTTGGAAGGAGATAAATATGATGTCATCCTGTTAATCTTTGCTGATTGGGCCGCAAGGTTAGAAAAAGCTTCTATGTGACGTTCTGGAGTGCGTGGACCGACAACTATTTTATCATTTCATATTGAAACTTGACTGTTTCCTATAAGGCATGGAGTAGTTTTTTCTTTTTTATTTCCGAGCAACATTTTCCAGCCCCCAGACAGCTGCTGGTTTCAGGTTATTTCACAGCAGTGGTGACCTGACATGATTGACAGTAGGCTTAATCCATCATGTCTGCTTTTATTGTTGTGGGTGTTATTTTAATATAGGCTTCCTATCATTATGTATTACCACAAGATTAGGTTTTAGTGTCTTTCCTTCACACTATTTTATTCATTTTCCTTTAAATTGTATCATTAATTTAAAACAATCCACCTGCTTTTATTCAATCAGTTCCTTCTTTTCAGCTAACCTAACCCTACTATTTCTTTTAATGTGAGATCTAGTTCATTATTCCCATTTCTCTCAAATAGGTTTTCTTTTATTTACCTGTAGTTATGAATAATTGGTCCCATTACTTTGAGACTACATTATTTCTTTCATAAGTTTGCTTTTATAAAATATACTTAAAATTGAAATATTTTGCCTTGTGTTTAAATATTTTCATATTTGTTCTCATCAGTCCAAGATCTCTCCATCTTCAGTTGCTGCGTCTTAAAATCTGACTGTCTGTATATTTTAAACATTTTTTTCATCCCTTTCTCCTCATCCATCCTCTTCTTTCTTTATAGATATTGAGTGGATTTTTAAATTAAAAATGCTTTTTTTTTATTATCCATCTGTCACTTCTGTCAAAGGTTTTTTGCTTCCGTCGTGTCTTAATTTCAAACCTTTTCCATGTCTCAGTTTGTTAGCTGCTTTTAATCAAAATGTGTGTGATATATTAGAATCAAGGAAATTTTCTCAGCCCTCCCTTCCATTTACTCCACTAACACCCATACCTGTACACACTCAAACTAAGACACACAGAGGGAGAGGGGGGTAGGGGGTCTGAGATGAGTCTGCTGAGGCTGCAGGTGGATTTTTCTTGGCCAGATGACCCCTCTCTCTCTCTCTCTATCTCTCTTTTCTTTTTGTGTCTACCTCGCTCTGCCTCTCGACCTCAGTGTGTCACTCTCTCTCCTCCTCTTCTGATGGCAAACATTACGTGTAATAGGACAGAGGGAGGGTATATGAGAAGAGGAAAAGGAGGAAAAATCAGGAGGAAAAGGTGGAGAGGATGATAAGAGATAAGGATAAGGGGAAAGATGGAAAGAGAGAAGGTGAAAAGGAAGCGACATTAGTATGAAAGAGGGGAAAAAAACAGGAGAGGAGACTGGAAGGAGACTCATCCCCAGGGGGCACTGTTTGTCCTCATAGCAGACACACACACACACACACACACACACACACACACACACAAAATCATGAATAACCCCACTCCACTTTCACTCTGTTTGTTGTTTCCTGTTTTCAAGTGAAACCAAGTGGAAAAAAAAAAAAAGTAAAACTAAAATGTGTTCTAAATGTGAAGGATTTAAACAGATACTGGGGAAGATGTCCTTTGAAGGTCTTTGGTCATAAAATAAATTGTTGGACAAATTTTCAACCTGATGATGGGTAGATGAAGGTCAAGGGGTCAAAGTTATTACAGTTGACTCTCAGTGGACGATGAATGTGTGCACCAAATTTCATGATAATCCATTCAGTAGTTGTTAAGATATTTAAAACCAATCAAAAATGTCAACCACATTAGTGGCATTCGAAGAAAAGTCAGAGGATCACCAAAGTCAGAGGAACTCATCCTAAGGGGGTCTTGAATATAAAATTTCACGGCTATCCATTATATTTCACTCTGAACCACAAATGAAAACCTCATCGTAGTACCAGATGAAAAGTCTGGAGATCACCAAAGTCAGTAGGATTTATCCTCTGGGCATCATAGCCATCCATCCAGTAGTTGTTGAGATACTTCAGTCTGGATGAAAGTGGACTGACGGAGTGACTGGCCGACAGACATGCTGCTAAGATGGCTAAAAATAACATTACATTGAAATTAAAAGATAAAGGATGACATGGTTGGGATAGGGTTGAGGGTTAAGAATATAGAGCTTTACTATTTAAAAGCCAATTTAAAAATATGTTTTTATTCTAATGTTAAAATACTTGTTCCTTACAAGCAGAAAAGACAATTGCCAGTGGCTAGCAATACCCTGATAATACCCACATGGCTGTGTTTTCGCTAGTGGGGACGTAATGTGCTTTTTGTGATTTTCTATCATTCATACACTTTTATGTCAGATGTCTATGTTAAACATGGATGAGGTGAACGTATGTAAAAATGCTGCCTTAATTTAAAAGCCAGAGCTTCGGCCTGGCCTGAAGTAACCTCTGCTTCCCCACCGAACTGACGTCAGATCATTCGCACATGACCACAAACAGCTGTCTGTTCCAAAGCCAGTTATTAATATGACTATAAGATTACTTTATGTTCCAGTATTTATTTTGGTTTGAATTATTTGACTGTGTTTTAAATTTCTCTGTAAAGCACTTGGGACAACATTTGCTTTTGATGTGAGGTGCCCCATGAATGAGTTGACTAGACTTTAAAGACCCTGTGACATTTCCCCCAGTCACATCTTTAAGACCAACTTTACATTCTTAGCTCCACTGCTGGTAAGAAAAGCTAAATCATCTGTATGTTGTTTGTTCTGTCCAACTCTTTCATATTGTGACTGTAATGAACACTGCAGCCTCCAGGGGAAGCTGGCAGCACTTTACACTGTTAGTCTGAAGCAAAAAAACAATTTTACAAACTGTTTCAGGTTTTTTTTTTTATTTTTATTTTTTTACTGCGAAAAATAAACATCCAAGCATGACAGCAGTCGTACATGCTGTTACGAGTCCAATGAGATCAGGTGTGTTTATTTTGGAGACCTTTTCATCCCTTCCCCCTGCCACCCACCTGCGCTGCACCTGACGTCAACCCCGCGGAGACACACACTCGTGGTCAACATATCAAACATACACACAGACAAACGAGCATGCAAACACACACACACGAACAAACACACAAAACACCCCTGAGCTACACCGTACAGTACCGCACCATCATCATCTCTGTCTCCCATTTGAATTCTTTTCAAAGCATGTATTCCTTCAAACAGACATTCATGGCAACTAGAACCCAACTTGTGGCACACACACACATTTTTGTCCCCATCTGGTCACCATTCAGCAGGATGCGTGCTCTCTCTTATGCTGTTTGTTGGAGCGAATACTCTCACAACCCTCAAACAGCTCTGTCCTGCAAAGGTTCACGTTTTGATCTCCGACCTCTGATGACCTCTTTTGGTGGCCATCAGGAACTGCATCAACATTAAAAACGGATTTCCTGCTTCTTGCACTATTGCATAAAAAAAATTGCTTTAAACCAATTTAATTACAATACCTATGTGGCTCTAAGGATGGCAATGTCCAACAACTATTTGATGGATTGCCATTGGTACAGATGTTCAAAATTCACTTTGGACCGACCAATACTTGGATTCAAGACCAAATGTCTGCAAAACGAATGTCATTACCATCAACCTAAGCTGTACTACTGTGTTTAGTGTTAATTAGCAAATGCTAGCATGCTAACACATTGAACTAAGATGACTGCATTTCCACATTTTCCTATAATGATTTGTAATATACTGTATAGACTTATTATATACCTCATACTCAATCTACTGATGTTAACTCTTATTCCTTCTGGTTTTAGCCACATTAGTGGTGTGGCTCTAGGGATGGCGATGTCTGTCTGTCTGTGGGTAAGTCCGCCACTTTAGTCCAAACTGGATAATCTAAACAGTTGTTGAACACATTACCATGCAATTTTCTATTTCCAATAGTTTGGTTCGGGACCAAATATCTGCAAAACTAAAGCCATTCCCATGAGCCTCAGCTGTACTTTGTGTTTAATGCTAATTAGCAAATGTTAGCATGCTAACACATTAACCTAAGATGGTGACCACTGTAAACATACCTGCTAAACATCAGCATGTTCGTGTTTGCATTGTGAGCATATTAGAATGCTGACATAGACAGTCTCACAGAGCCTCTAGCGTAGACTCTTAATTTCAACACACACCGCCTGCGTTGTACAGATAGAAGAAGTTGTCAAGGCACAGTCGCCAGATTGTGTTGACCTGGGGAGCAAATGCGATAAAACTACTTTCCTGTCATAACCCGGCCCATAGGCCATGACAAAGAACCAGAACGACGGGCACGCCAAAAATGCCAGTAAATTAAGGTTTATTATAATGAAGAAAATGAACTGAAGCAAACTGGAATGTGAGGTGTGATAGTCAATGGCATCAGTAGCATAACTGTGGTTGTGTGCATAAGGTGATGAAGGATGTTGTAGGGTGTAACAGCAAAAGCAAAGAGGTGGTAGCCTGAGAAGGAGAGAGAGAGCCACACTGAATACTGGAGCTTTTATGTCCTACAGAAGCACTGGGCCCAGGTGCTCCAGATCAGATTGGCCACCACAATCAAGCTTCTCAGGCAGCTCAAAGACATAACAGGTTAATACACACATACACACACATACACAGGCAGACTAGGCAGCAGTCAGCTGTTGCTGCACAATGAGACTGGGAAGTAGGACAGTAGCGTATCCTGATGAGTTCATGTGTCCACTTGTGCGTCTAGACACTCCCAGTGTGTGGGCTTACATAAAAAAACGAGTACCAGTGTTGCCCTTTAGTGTTGACTCAGTTTTGATGGAGCTAGGCTAGCAGATTCCCCCTACTTCCAGTCTTGTGCAAAGCTAGGCTAAACGTGACCTGAACCTGTCTCCTTCTCTCTGTGAAAGACTGAGAGCAAACTAATTTAAAGTTTAAAGTTTAAGGTTTGAGTTTTTCTCAAGTCTCTCTGTATTATTGATTTAATATTGATGTGCCCAGTGGCGCCAAGTCAGTGTTCACATTCCTGACTCAGAGCCACTGAGCTACTTTGTATAAATGGGAAATAAAAATGGTTCCTTTTTTTTTTTTTTTTTTTTTACACATTTAAACCTTTCAACTCACTGTGCACCCACAGGTATTTTTCCCTTGACAAGAGTTCATTCACAGGCTTTGGGTGTGTGTGTGTGTGTGAATGCCCGGGGGCCAAGGTTGACAGGATCTAAAATAAGCAGCTTTTTTTTCTGGTCCCAAGCAGCCACCTGTGGACTGTGTGGTGCAATATGTGTGTATGTATCAGTGTGTGTTTTCATTGGACATCTCACTCTGTGGTTTGTGTGTTTCAGTACATTTTTGTGTGTTTCATGTCCTTCTTTCTGGTTTCATGTGTTTTAGTGCATGTTCTCATATTTTGTCCCCCTCCCATCGGTGTCCCTTATTTGGGATGGAGGTTTACTGGTCATCAAGCCCTCCAGATGTTCCTCCAAACTGAACATTTCCACATGCAGACTCTAAACCAAAGCCAGTGTTGGAAGACATTTCCCAGAATACATTGTGAATGAGGCTCAAGAAAAATGAAAAGCTTACCAGTGCCTTTTTGAAGAAGATTTGTAAAAAAATGCAAGATGTGTATTACATAAAAAATTCACCTTTTCACTAAATTTCATATTTTTTCTCCCAAAATCCATGTGTCTGAATATGAATTAACAGGTGAAATGCTATTTGTCAGATGGTGAATTTACATGTAATTTTTGTAATGGAGAAAATGAGAGTTACACTGACTAAATCTGTGTGTGTGTGTGTGTGTGTGTGTGTGTGTGTATGTGTGTGTGCGTGTGCGTGCGTGCGTGCATGTGTGTTGATGAAGTGCCTGATGAAGTCCCACCCCCTCTCCCACCCCTCTCTCCCTGTGTGTTGACGTCAGTATCGGTGGTGAACCAGACCACAGCGGCTGCAGAGCCCTTTGATCCCACACTCCACTCTATTAGAGCTCTCATATGGACTTCACATCACACACACACACACACACATACACAGATGGTCTGTAGCCTGTAATTTGTGGTTTAATGAAGTTCTGTTTGACAGGCTGACTCAGACAAGATTTGAGCTGTCAGGTGGACAAAAGCTTTACACACATAATGTAAAATCATATTATTATAATGAAGAACTATATGTAACAACAAGCGTTACATTGTTATATTAGAAATCTACATTATTCTTTCGAGCTAATTTATTATACTGCAGAAATACATTATTATGCAATTAAACTACACTACATGACTGGCGCTACATCACCAAAGTAGATATACATTGTTACCCCGTGGCACCACGTGATCATGGAACTAATACTATGCTAGAACTACATTATTATACTATAGAACAATATTAGTATACTACAGAACTACATTATAATACCATAAAACTACATTGTCATACTACAGAAGCACTAGATTAGCAAACTATAGTACAACTACTTTCTCAAACCATAGAAATACATTGTCATACTATAGAACTACATTGTCTATGAAACTACATTATCATATCATGGAATTACATTGGTAAGCTACACAGTCATACTGTAGTATTAGTAATAGTATTCCATCGCATTACATTATGCAATAGAACTACATTATCAAATTATAAATCTATATTCTCATACCACAGAGCCACATTATGGAACTATAAACTACATTTTCATTGTTGCCATACTTTTGAAATGTATTATCATATTATAAAACTACATAGTCATGCTATAGAACTACACTATAGAGCCACTATCATACTGTAGAAGTACATTAGTGTTCCATAGCAACTACTTTAATAAACTACATTGTCATACCTTGGAACTACATCATTGTATGATAGAGCTACATTATCACATTATGGAATTATATTGGTATGTTAGTGCTACAATTCTATACTATAGAGCTACACTATCATACCTAACTATTCCATAGCATTATATAATGAGCTAGAACTACATTATTATGATATGGAATTACATGCTCATAATACAGAGTTACCTTATCATTGTCATCATAAGTATGGAACCAAAGAGCGTCAAACATACACATGGTTTGATACTCCAAAGTTCCATACTTAGGGCACGTGATGATTGATTTTCAAGACAACTAACCAAATTTCATCTGCTTATGAAGAGATGTGGTCAAAAGCTCTGGAAAAAGCTAGTAAGTGGACTTAAGATTATTTGGTGGAACTAGCCTGCTAAGTGCTGTTACCACTACTACTGTACTGCTACCTCCCCTCTAGAGTACAGCACTAATACATTATAAATACCTGCAGGAGGGTTTAGGTCTGCAAACCTCTGTACATCAGAACATCTGACACATGTGTAAATGATGACGATTTGCAGTCAGTAGCTTGTTACGGAGAAATGTGTTTATTTGTTTAAAAGGTGTCATCTTCTTATTAGAGTCTAATAAACAGTTTTCCACTCAGATGAGCAGTGTGGACGATTATTCTCTGACACCTTCACAACAACATGATAATCGGGGGGAAATAAATAATTCCCCGGTAGAGATCAAATTATCAGCTCACATCGCAGCTTTTTATTCTGCTCAGTCTTGAGATTTTCATGCTCTCGTTCGAGCTTTCCCTCTCTTCTTCCTCCTCTCGTTGAGTTTCTCTCTCTTCTTTTCTCACCTTCCTCCCTCATTAGAGGTGAAAATCTACCCAAAGGGAGCCTCTCTTTCCTTCCCTCTCTCCTCCTCTCGTCTTCACACCTTCCTCATCAGTTCTGCCAAGTTTCCCCCAAAGGTGTGCTGCAGCTCGCTGACTCGCTGCAGGAAACGATAACGAGCTTAGAAGAGAATTTTATCGCCTGTTCAAACTGTTTATTTTCAGACTTATTTTCAGAGCCTAACTAGCTTTGTTTCAGGAAATTTGGACTTAACATTTTATTGTCGCATTGTTGCAGATCTTCTTCATTTTTTTATACTGTACTTGCGAGTTGATTCATGTTAGTGTTATTAGACCAGAAGTTGAAATATCTGCAAAGACAAACTTTTGTTAGATATTTATGTCTTGAATTACAAACAAATTAAAAATTTGGATCTTTCTAAGTGTTATGTGAAACTGACTCTGGTCAGAACGTGATGCATCATTACAAAGAATACAAAAGTTACACTGTTTTTTGGGGTTTTTTTCAAATCCAAAAGGTCTGGTAGTGGTTAAACACTGAGTTACTCATCATGTATTTACAACTTTGTAAGTGAAATGTTTATCAAATGAATGAATAATGACATTTCTACTTAGCTTCTCTTGATTTTAACAAGTCTAATCACCCAGAAAGTTTTGAATGATCTTTTGCAGTTTGAATGACTATATAACGTGGGGATTATTTATTTATTTTTTTTATAGAAAGAGGCTGTTAAGGTGAGAAAGTCTCACTTTCACAGCTTTAGTCTCCTTTTGCTGTTCATCCTCTCATGCTGCTGTTGTTGCGTCGTTCTCTTTGCTTTCGTTAATGCAATTAATATGTCAGTGGGTGTTCAGCTGAGCTTATTAGAAAAAAAGTAATAACTTGTAATATTCTTGGGTGTATTCATGAGTTTCTTGTGCAGTTTATTTGCATTTTTTAGATTTAACAGAACAGAATGGAAATAAAACAAATCTAATTCCATCAGTCATCCCAATTTTCCTTACTGCTGCAGACTGAAAATTATTATTATCATGCACTCTTATTATATTTCTCAAACTCAATCTACTGCTGTTAACTCTTGTCCCTTCTGGTGTTAGACATGCTAGAGGTGTGTCTCTATGAATGGTCTGTCAGTCTGTTGGTCACTTCACCACTTTATAATCTCAACAATTACTGAATGGATTGCTGTGCAATTCTCTACAGACATTCATGGTCCCCAGATGATGAAGCCTTCTGACATTGGTGATTCCCTGACTTTTCATGATGTCCAAAGGATGAATCCTCATGAATTGAACTTTTCCTCTAGTGTCACATATATACAAAATATCCACAAAAAAGTTCCTTTGCTACGAATCAAATTTGATCTTTTCTAGGATGAAGAAGAGGTCAAGGGAGAAGGGGCAGAAGGAACAGGAGGAGAAGGAAGAAGAAAGAGGAGAATAAGTAAGAGTAGGAAAAAAAATGGAGATGAGAAAGAAAGAAGGTGATACAGAAGAGGAAGACACTAGCGGGATGAGAAAATAACGCCATGGAGATCCGAGATGAAAGGTAGATGAGCAAATTTAAAAGAGGGACGAGTAAAATCAACAGAGAGAAGTTCAGGAATCAGGGAAGAGATGAAAAAGAAGAGCACTCAGGAAGGTAAAGAAGAGAGAAAATAACTTGTAACATGTCATTTGCTGCAGCTCAGAGCAGAGCTCCATGCGCCTACACGCCCCTCCTCACTCTCTCTCCTGACAGAGCGGGCTTTGTGAAAACACACCTCAAAATAAGACGTAATTGACTGTGTGCACTTTTAATTACACTGCTTTGTTCTCTGCTGAAAGGTGAAGTGTCTGTCAGTGTGTGTGTGTGTGTGTGAGTAACAAAATCCAGTAGATGCGCATTACCTGTTTCCTGATTCAGTTAAGTCTGAAAAAGGCTGAAATTAAACAACTTCACTGATAAAAGATCCTGATGTAAACTGACTTCCTTATCAAGAACATCAAAACATTAACATTGTTCTCACCGAGATCATGGCGGAGACCTGAGTACACAGTGACATCACTAAAAACAAATCAGACGAGTCAGGAAACGCACGCAGTCAGACGATTAGACACTTTTTTAAAACAAGACAGCAGTTTATCCAGGTTATCTAATCCACTTTATTTAGAGGTAATACCGCTTGAAATGTCAGTAATAATCCCTCACTGCACAGGAAAACTGTGTGCACTCAACTACATCGAGTATGGTAGGTCAAAGTTGAAGCTGGAAGTCAGTCTGTAAAGTTCTGGGGGCTTCTCAAGGGACTACTTTAACGTGCAGTGATGGACAGAAACGGCTGTTTTTCAGCAGCCTTGCTAGCTCATCTAGTTGTACTATCAGTGAAGAAGTGCATAAGACAACTTCTACAGTCTCTATAGCAAAGGGTGTTTCTTAATTTTTTTCACCTCTATTTAGGTTTGACAAAGCAGCACACTATCACTGTGATTCTACTGTAATTAATGCAACAATTATTATGAAAGAAACAAACTAAATAAAGCCAGCCTCCCCCCTAAATATGACGTGATACCCTTCATGAACATTCATGAAAATTATATGTATTAATGTATTTTGAATCGGCAGCAGTATACACAGGTTCTCTAAATAGAGCAATTTTTAGCTTAAAATAGAGGAAAGGATTAGCAATATGATACAATTAATATAGCAAGTTTTGCTAACTAATATTATAAATGTTTTTTATTGGTCCAGACTGGATAAACAAAGTTTGATGTTGATCCCAGACTGTGACCTTTATTGTCTGCTGTCTGCTGGAGGTGAAGAGGTGTAAAATTTAGGAAACTCAGATACCAGTAAATTAGCTTGTGTATTGTTTCCATCACTGTGGTTGTCATATTTGAGTCAAGCTTAGCGGAAGGTTAAGAAATTGAAATCATAAACTCTGACGGCAGTGGCAAATACCCACAGGTTTCACTGGATCAGCAGCCACCCCCTCTCTGCTTGCAGCAACCGCTTGATGTCTCAAAGGACCTTTAATGTGTAGGTCTGTCACCCAGAAAAAGATTTCCACCAGCTCTGTTCAGAATGTCTGTAGAGAAATAAAAGACAATGAAAAGAGCGGAATGACATTGTTGTAAAAAGACATAATAATCAACAACCACTTTCTGTTAAAAACTTATAAAACAACATCATCAAAGCCACAGTGTGTGTGGTCTATGAGAGAACATTGTAATAACAGCTGGCAAAGCCAGCAGTGGTCAGCTGGCAGCAAGCATGCTAGCAGATTAGCTTGGCTACTACGTCAGTCATGGCCCTGAATGTCACAAACTGTGACGGATGCTTACAACAGACAATTTCTGTAAAAATTTTACTCTTGGCTTTTGTTTTCTCTAAATTTGCCTAACCCGGAGGTTTGTTTACAACCTGTCTGATTGTCTGACTACTCGTGTTTCTTGACGGGTTCTTTGTTGCTGTGATCCCAGATCTCAGCAATTAGCTGAGAACATAATAATCGATAGAAATGATTGACAAAGCAAAAATAAGACCCAAGTTATAATAAACTGGAATTATCCTTTAAGATCAGTCTTCGACTTTCAAGACAACAGCATATGTGTGTGTGTGTGTGTGTGTGTGTGTGTGTGTCCTCAGGCTGCAGCAGGTTGAGGAAATCTGTATTCCATTACTGTAACTGGTTTAGTTTCAGACCCAGCCCACCTCTAACTCTGTTTTTGGTGCACTGATGCTCCCAACCTGCTGCACAGCCACATCTGGTTGTTCAAAGGCCCCAATGTGTGTGTGTGTGTCTGTGTGTGTGTGTTAAGGTATTTTCCCAGCAGCTGCCTGCAATCTCTGCAAAGTGCTTTGGTGTCTCTCCCTCACACACGCCAACTCGTACAAACACACATTATTAAAACCATTAGTCGCTGTGAAACAAGGCTTTTCTTCTGCCTTAGAGCATGTGTGTACTTTAGAATATGTGTGTGTGTGTGTCTGTTCTGACCAGCAAAAAGGAATGCACATGTGAACCTATAAAAGTAAAAGGTTAATGAGAAGCAGATAGTTTAGTTGTTTTCTTGCAGCACATTATGAGTCAAGTTTGTTATTTAAAGTAAGCTTTAAAACATAACACTGAATCCATTTTTTGAGTTTATAAATGATATGTATTGTCACTTAATTTCACTTGATTCTGGTCCTAGTCATTCAACAACATTTTTTGCATTTTCCTACAGAAAATACGGCACAGTAAAATCTTTGATGTTGCCGTGTATTGCACATCCCCACAGTACTGTATGAGGCAACGTGATATTCACTTTCATCTGAACGCCCTCTCTAACAAGACATATAAAACAGAGATAAACAATATCTTTTCCATGCCTTTCTTCCTGACCACCGCAGGTTTTTGAGCATTCTTGTTACTGTCTGGAGTTTTGCAGATGTTGATTGGGGAATAAAGGGGAGATTTGCAATCCGACCTGTGTAGAGAAGAAACCTTATATCTGTAGCAGTTACAGCTGAGATGTAATATGTTGTGTTGTGAACTAAAGTCTTAAGACATTTCAACAACAGTTAACTGAAGTTCGCTAAGCAAATGAAGTGATTTTGTGGTTCTCGCCTCTTCCTTGTTGTCTCCTCGGCAGGCTGTGGGAGTGAAGCAGGCCTGAGCACCTGCTTAAAGGCCTGACCAGCATTTAAAACAGCGAAACATTGGATAATCTTACAGTGGCAAAGTGAATTTGCATAGTTTTCATCAAGATCATCTTTGGTGGACTCTAACCCATGAATATGCGCCATCGACCGATAGCAAGCTCCTTAACTGTGTTGCACCATTCACCTTCATTTATACTATAACTGTTCCACAAAAGAGGAATGGTTTACTGGACAGGAGAAAGGAGTCAATGGTACAAGTATGTCTTTTGGATAAACAGTTTGAACATGTTGTCCTGACAGAGCTATGCTAATGAGCTGATGGATTTGCTAGCTGACTGTTAGCAAGCTTGTTAGCACAGCAAGCTTTATTAACCGTCTTCACTAACTTTTCATTGAACAAAATGGCATGCAGTGGTGAACAGAACAATAGAGGGAAGCTCTGGGAGATATTGTGACTGACTAGTGCTAACCGGGCCATGTTGGGTAATTGGTTAGCGGTTAGCTCACCAGCTATAGTGGTTCACCAACTGGCCCTGTCATTGCATCATCAAGCTTCTGCTTCCACATTTTGCACAGACGAGCAACAATGGTTTGCTACAATCCAGTAGCAAACCATTGCAATGAGGGGGGAGTATAGCCAGAAACAATACAGATTTGTGTAACTATGTGATTGCGGTGTACTATTTAATTATTTGTGATTTGTATTTATGTAAATATTTATTATTTACATTCTGTTTATATTTGATGTTGTTTTTTCATAATTTTACTTAATGTAGTCGTGGTCTCCTCCAACTAATAATCTGCAGCAGGAAAGGTATGAAAGGTAAAGCTAGTTGCGGAAGTCAATAAATGTCACTACAGGTTCTTTGCATTCTACCTGACTCTCATGCCTCTCTGCTATTCATTTGTGGCCATCGCCAGTCAAACTGACAAGTATGAATCTGTATAGTTTTGGGATAATAACACACTATGAAAAAAAAAAGCTTTTTCATCTGTTTTTCTGTGGATGAATAGATGATTAAAAAGTATATTAAGCAGAAACAAAAAGGAAAATGACTCACAATAAAGTCATTGATGATTTTTTGCCTGCAGTTGTATTACAGCTTCTAATTATGTTTAGTTGATGTGATGCTAATGATTCGGAGCTCAAACCTGAACATCTGTAGGGCTTACACACACACACACACACACACACTCTTGTTGCTGCCTTTGTTTATCTAATTTCGTCGTCCTCTTCATTTGCTAAATCTGGAGTAAAAAACTTGTTTGGATAAGTGGTTCAACTTCATCAGGACAGTGTTATATGGTAGCTTTCCCTTAAGAATTATACTTTTTGTCCACTAAGGGCATAAGAACACCATGACAAGCTGAAAACAGCTGCCTGCTGCTGCTAACAGGGTTGTTGGAAGTGCTGAGATTGAACCACATAGTAAATGAGCTATAAAACCAAAATGATGAGCTAAATAAGGCTACAAAGCTGAGCTGCAGACTTGATAACTGACTGATTGTAAGCACCGCTTCCTTCCCTCAATCCACCAATCACAGGGAAACAAAGTCGTACAACCTTGATAATCTTTTCAATCCATTGTCTCGACTGCCAAGGGTCTACATTGATGCTATACTTTACAAACTACAAAGACACTTTGAAGATAGTCCAAAGAAATGCCTCTGGGATATGTAAAAGTGACACTTGGTATGGCAATCACACTGGCGGTGTTTACATTTTCACTTTCAAACATAGCAACAGTACTTAAGAAGCTACAGACATTTAAGATTCCCAGAGGATTAACCCCAGTGACTCCGATCCCTTAGTGTCATGATAAAGTTGACATTAGTGGTTCGGTTTTAAGTGACACAACTATGGATTGCCATTCAGTCTAGTTGAAACATTCATGCTCCTCTAAGGAAAGAACAGAAATAAACATAATAAAACATCTTTGTGTCTTATTTTCTGTCCTTGTGGATCAGTGGTATAAAATATCTTGATGGTGATTTGATATATAAACAGTTTTTCTACTAAATAAACGTCCAGAAAAGCTACCTCATCATGATATACAGTATATTGCTATAATATAAAATGATACCATGATGGAAGATTCAAATTATGACATAATCCACAAAAATAATGGACAAGGTGCAGGGTTTTGAGTGAACTGTTGTTTCAGTTGCTGGCTATTGGCAAAGAACCATACTATAAAATGACTCAAAGCACAGAAGAAGTAGCCGTGTTATTTTTTCAACAAAAAGCGGAAATGTTTTAGTGTTGTATCATAGTTCTCAGGTGTGGCCTTGTATAAAACACTGCACTGTTCTTATCTTTAAGATATTACAGTTTCCACCTGTGACATGAACTTTCTCTGTTTTTCTAATGCTGAGAAAGCAGACACTTTCTGTAACTGTGTTGCATAATGAATGAATGTTGTGTCTGTGTGTGTGTGTGTGTGTGTGTGCTGGGTTCACGCTGACTGTAAGACAGAACATTCTGAAAGAGGACAGACCGACTGTGGCTGCTTCCACAGGTGTCAGAGTGTGTGTGTGTGATAGTGACGCAGTACAGGATTGGATGTGACAAAAACAGAAATGATGTCTGTGTGTTTGTCTGTCAGAAGGTCAGTAGTGTGTTTCTTATGAAGAAAGATTATTGATGAACTTCAGTTTCACGTCAAACCAGGGAGAAATAGTTCTGTGTGTGTGTGTGTGTGTGTGTGTGTGTGTGTGTGTGTGTGTTCCCGTGTACTTCTTGTCCTCGTCAGGACTCATTAAAGTCCAACACCATGAGAGTGAGGACAGTTTGCCCAGTACTCACTACACCAAAGTGTTTTTTCAGGCTTAAAGGGCCAGTACACCCAAATCACAAAAACATATTTTCTCACTTGACTTTCTCACCAAGTGACATCCATGCAGATAGTTTTATTAGTGCAGGTATAGTGATATTTGTGTCTGATATTTCAATGGAGGTGAATGGAATGTAGTTTGTGGTAATTAAATCAGGATAGAAACGTTTCATCATAGGATAAAGGTGATGACTCAGATCAACTTTATATTGCTTTGTAGTGACTCTTCCCTCTAAGGAGACAAGTGGACCCAAACCATGCCAGCAAAATCCCCCCACAGCATAACAGAACCACCAGATCCCCTCACTGTAGGGGTCAAGCATTCAGACATGGACCAGTTTTTCCTTTAATTTGTCACCGATCTGTAGATGCTCTGTGAGGTTAGAAGGTTAATGTTCAGGTCAGAGGTTAGGGAATGCATTATGTCACTGAGTGTTCTCTGAAATATATAAGTACAAATATGTGTGGAATTTCTTAATACTTTCTGACTACTTATGGAGAAAAGAAGGAAGAGTACAGGGACAGAGTGGATAACAATATAATAAATATTAACAATCAAGAGACTACAGTTTATTTCAGTACAGCAGGTCCACAGTAACTACACTCATCTTCATTCACAGGATTACACCGAGTGTAACAGGATGAAACTGAGCAATACTGATTATTATGAAAAGTCTAAATGTAATTAATGAGAATTATTTCAGTTTGGGAACTAACGGTCAGAAAGAGGAAAAAGGAAAAAGGATCAACAGGAGATTATACTGCAATCTGCTCAGTGACACACACATATATACAGATACACACATACACACACACTCACACACACACATATTCTGATTAGATTTTGGAAGCTAAGCTTTCCAACAATGAATGACCTTTTGTTTAAATATCAACACACAGAAGGTGCCCAGGCTCTCGGCTGCCAAAAAATTTGAGTCCGTTCATTTAGATGTGTGTTCATTATAAAAGAGATGAGCTAAAAATAAATGTTTCCTCTGGTGGTCCAACAGTGGAAGGTGCAAACTAAACCCAGCCTAAACTGTACTAATTCATTACACAATACAGCTGATGTGTGATTTATTACAGCATGACACTTTAAAAAATAGAAAAGCAGTGGAGCGGAGAGCAGGCTCTGATTCAGTGTTAAAATAGCGACCAAAAAAAACCCCTTACCAGGCCTTACAGTTCGGTTTCAAAACCCTACATTAGCTTTCACTCAAGAAACATGGAGGGTGGTACATCAGATAACAAGGTCCAATCCATATGCCACAGCAAGCGCCTCTGTATGGTACAACAAGAAACTGTTAATAGATGGAAAATCTATCTTTTTTGGGAAAGATGGGTCAGCTCGGGTACACAGATTCTTGATGACCTTGTGGAGGACGGAGGAGTTAGATCTTTATAAGATCCTAAAAACAAGTATAATCTGCCTACCTCAGACTTCTGCAGATTCTAACAAATTACACATTTTTATGAATATATTAGAGGCACTCAATCGCCACGGTTGGCAGGGTTAAAAATGGGTTGGGGAAAAAGATGCTGGTCAAGGGATCCCTGATGACTCTTGGAAGAACTTTATAGCTTCTTGGCATATTTATTTCCATGAAGCACAATCTCAGCTAATACTTCATAAAATAACCGATAGAAGTTACTGGAGCTCCTGTAAATTGGCCAAACTAAAGGACAATGACACGTGCAGGAGATGTGGTAAAGAGGCAGGGACTCGTGTGCACCTGTTATATTTTTATGAAAAAGCAGAAAATATATGGAAAGAGATTCTGTCTCTCTGTTTCTCTTGTATCTTAACAAATCTTACTCTAAGCTGGAGTCAAAACTTGTCAGTCCTGAGTTCAAGGTTAAAAAAAAAACCTGCAGATATACAAAGAGGATGCATTTCTACCATCAAAGCCTGTCACAACTATCTGCAAACCATTCCTCTTTTGTGAAGCATTTTATACTCAAGCGGAGGAGATTAAGTACAATCATTGTTATTATTAATTATTGGCCAATGTTGGGTATTTACATGTCAAACTAATTTGAACTACACCATTGGAATTGATTTTGCTGCAAAATGTATCTGATTTGAGCAAGACCTGCAGTTTAAACTGCGATCAGCAGTGATGTGAACGTGCGTATCAGTGTGTTTTCACAGGATGTGGTGTACATCATAAGAAGGGTCGTAGTTCAAAACACTGAGTACACCCTAAGGAGAGCACTGTGTGTGTGTGTGTGTGTGTGTGTGTGTTGCGGCTCTAACAAACACACTCCTTGTATCAACTGAAGCAGTCGAGGCTGAGCTTTGCGACTGAAGTGGCTCTGTTCTTTTTATACAGCATCAGAGCACAGCACAGCTACACACACACACACACACACACACACACACACACACTCACCACAAAGAGCAGACCTCAGCGGCAGCCGTGGCCGGGTTGCATGTGGTGGCAAAATGAAACAGCCTCTCTTCATCTATCTATGAGTGTGTGTGTGTGTGTTTGTGTGTGTGTGTGTGTTGACTTGAGTTTGGTGGAAACCAACAAATCCCTGGTTTAGGCTGCTCCCCATCTCCCCCTTTCTCCTCTCTCTCCTTTTTCTCTACTCTTACTGTTCCCTCTCTCTCTCTCTCTCTCTCTCTGTAGGTCATTCCTTCTCTCGTTCTCTCCCCTTTCTTTCCTTGCTCTCCTTCTCCCAGAATATCTCTCAACTTTCCCCTCTCTCTCCCCTTTCTGTTTGCTGACTCGGCACCACTGCCTTCCTTTTTAAACCTCTCAACACACACATGTACACACACACACACATACACACACACACACACACACACACACTACTCTCAACATTGCACTTAAGCACAATAGTTATATTCAAATGTGCTACCACATGGCTGCTGTGAGTCTTCCAAATCCAGTCAGCAGAAGTTTGAGTCGAACACAGCAACCTACATTTGAGGTTAATAAATCATGAGAGGGTAAAAATAATAAACTGCTCTTTTGGTTAAAGGTCATTTTAGGATGATTTTTTTGGACACGTCTACCTTCTTAGAGTGGACTCAGCAGATGAAGAAGGATGGGAGAACATAAATAATATGATGTAGTCAGTGTTAAACATGCATCATCTACAACAGTCATGATGGTGCTGAAGATGAAACTTATAATGATGGTATTGATAAAAACAACCCAACAACAATAATAAATAGTGAAGACTGATGATGTTGATTTTGAATAATGCGATTATAGTAATGAAGATGTGAATGATGAAGGTGATGGTGATATGGTGATGATGATCGGCGTGTGATTATTACGGTGAAAGTGAAGATGATGACCCCAATTTGTACCATAATGACGATAATGCTGCTTAGATTATAAACTGGTGATGATGAAGGTTGATGAATCTGATGGGGTTAATGGTAATGATGATGTCAGGATGATGATGATGATATCAGGACGATGATGATGATGTAGATAAGACAGTAATTGTTATGATGTGGCTGATGATTGTGATAATGATGATAGAAGTGATGATGATGGTGTGATAGTGACAATGGCGATGATGTCATCAATTAGCAGTGTGATGATACTGATGATGATGATGATTTACATAATGATGGATAGAGATGGTGAGGTTAATGACTATGATGATGGTGATGACATTTACATTAGGATGATGGATAAAGAGGAGTTGATGACTGATGAGGATGATGGTGATGATAATGGTGAAGATGATGGTGATTGAAGCCACATTGAAGCTGTTTGTGTTTAGAATGTTATAGGCTATAATAGGGCTTAGGTGTTATTATTGAGTGGGTTTCACCATCAGCAGCTTTTTTAAATTAATATAATGTAACCAATGGTCACATATATTCATCTTCACTTTTGAAATATTTTAATCCTACCCTTGTAAATCCTGAGCCACCTGCAGATACCTTCTCCACCTCAGCACCTTCCAACGATCCAGCATCAAACACTTCTGTCCCCTCCACTTCAGACAAGCCCCGCAATGCAGCATCATGTTCTTTAATTCTGTTTTTATTTTGTGGGGTTACACAGTTTCTGTGTGAGTGTATGAACATTGGTGGTGGCGATGCATGAGGCACCGGCTAAAATCTTGCCAAGGGCACCAAATCGGTCAGGGCCGGCTCAGCCTTAAAACATCACATACACATAACAAGAACTTAAACCGACAGTCTAATCATCAACAGCTCAACTCTCTTCATTGACAGGATAAACAACAACACTTTTCCTTCTATTCAGGAATGTCCACATGTTTACCCAAGACCTTGACAGTAAAGACTTGGTTAAGGTTAGAAAAACATTGTGGTTTGGGTTCAAATTACTACTTTGTTAAAATAATAACTACTTGGTTTAAGGTCAGGGAGTGAGAGGAAACGGCCGGCTGTCTCCAGTGTTAAGGTCTTTGGACGGGACAGATTTTGTGGCTCTATAATGTCAAACCACTTGCTCCTTTGCTTCTGACGGACAGCAGCGAGGCTTTATCACTTGAGTGTGAACATATATAGTTTTTAGCCATTTGCTGAAAAGACTGATGCTCTCGTTTTTCATTCTTGTGATGTCACCATGTTCCCAGATATCAACAATTACTTTGGGGTGTTATTGTCACTGGTAGAAGTGTTGGACAAAACTAAGATAATAAGACCCAAGATGTAAAAAAACTGTGATTATTCTTTAGACCATACGCCAACTTTTCCACCACAGTTAAGTGTATGATTTTTTTTTTTTTTTTTTTTGCAATATGTAGACATTTCTTCAACTTTCTAGTATTTCCATTCAGAAAATTTTATGGGCATATTGAACATGCACATAAACACCAGAGGATACAAATTACTGAGTACTTACTGCAAGAACAACTTTACTTGAAAAACAGAAGGGAGCGGCCTGAACTTGACCGCAGCTGCCTCCTCCAAGCCCTCTCTCACTCTTCCTCTCTCTCTCTCTCGCCCTAAACACACACAAACACACACACACACACACACACACTGTTAGCTGTTCATTGTTGGTGGGGCGGTTGCATGAGTCACACACTTGTCCACAGGTGGGGCAAGGGAACCCAGATGTCTGGGTAATGCCGGAAACCCTCTGATGTCGTTGGGCATGTCTTCCGGTCTTCCGGTCCTTCTCTGTTGGTTGGTGTAATGTTTTTGTTCGGTCACCCTGGCAAACATGACCTGCCAGGATGATCCATCAAGTTCAATATGGATCTGGTTTATGTTGCAGCCCTTCAGGAGGTCTTTGGTATACTGGTTATAGCACCTCTTTTGTCTGCCGGCAGCCCGTTTTGCATTGCTGAGTTGCCCATGGAGGGCTTGGTGGGATAGGCTGTGGTCAGGCATGCGGATAGTATGCCCTATCCACTGAAGATGTTTTTTAACTACTGCTGTTTCCATGCAGATGGAGTTGGTCATGGAAAGAATCTTAGTATGGTGGATTCACACACACACACACACACACACACACACACACCCATATACATACTGGAGACACCTGTGTAAACCACTGCTACCATCTGCTTGGCACCCGCCTCCTTATCCCAAAAAAACACCCAGGCCAGGCGTAACACACACACATACACACACATGCCTTCTAGAAACATCCACCCTCACACTCTCACACACATGGGCTCACACAAACCAAGAATTCTGCGGGAGAGAAGCTTAAACACATGAGATTTGAGACCTGCTGAGTTTCTCCAAATGAAAAGAACCTCAGTTCCTCTTCAGGTCTTTAACTGTTGATAATCATCACTTTTACCTGAATGAGCAGGTGGGGCCGCTAAGCCACATTCCAGTCAGATATGGAAGTTGGAAATTTGTATTACAGAAGCTTCTGTGTGAACCAAAAGTCCAACTCATAAAAAACATATGGAAACATGGCTGCCACAGAGACCTTTGACCAGCTTGAGCTACTCTTCACCATGTAGAAAGAATGTTTTCAGCAGATTGTCCAACACTAGAGATCAGTTGTGCTTTGTACTACTCAGGGTAGCAGTAATGCAGTGTATTGGGTAAAAACTGCATCTAAGAAAAGTGAAGATTACGAGCCTTGCACAAACGTATTTTCCTGAAGTGCTGGCACAGTGCTGCTTGTGTTCATGCCTGATACAACCACCAAAAAAAATCCCTTAATTTCATTCAGGATATTGCAGTTAAATAACAAATGAGGGAGTGCTTCTCAGATCTGACATCAATGTGACACAAAACAGGTGCTCTTGATGCAGTGGCAACCAATGTCCACAAAAAAGGTTCAAACAATCACATACTCAGACAAATCAAGTACAAGCTTCACACACGTTACTTGTCTGTGATCATATGACCCTGAGGAAGACCAGTGTGCAGTTGGTACACATTGGTCTTGTTTTCATTATATAGCAACTATAATAAAGGCCTTTTAACTTTTGTACCTTGACAGAGCAGTCTACCTTTATATTTAGGGAATAAGTACGTTATATGTTTTTATTCTTATCCATAAGACAATACCATCAGGGAGGCGTCTGATCAGTCCCAAATTTATTCTGCAGCATGACAACAACCCCAGACATACAGCCAGAATCATAAAGAACTATCTTCAGTGACAAGAAGAACAAGGAGTCCTGCAACAGATGGTCTGGCCCCCACAGAGCCCTGATCTCAACATCATGGAGTCAGTCTGGGATTAACATGAAGAGACACAAGCAACTGAGACGCCGAAATCCACAGAACTGTTGCAACTTCTCCAAGATGCAGGAACAATTGACCTGCCAAATACCTTGAAAAACCTTGTTTGAAGTTAATTGATAAATAGAAACTATTTATGGAATTACTTTTGAAAGCATTCCCACTTTACTTTTAGTGCCTAAAACTTTCGCACAGTACCGTAGATAATGCTGTCATTAAATCTTCATTTTAGAATCTTCTTTTTCTGCATTTTCAATTTTTTTTCTGTGCCATATTGCATGACTACACCATAAGTACTGTTTTGAAGAGAGGTTTTTGGAAAAAGACCAAGGAACCAAGGAAAAAAAAAAAGATAAGGTGTTGCCTTTTAGTACTGGTCTGCTCTGGTTTGCACACTGACTTGCCAACAAATCTAGCAGTGTAAACATGAAGTCAAATGGACTGACAAGTAACCTGTTGATTGGATAGTTTTGGTGATGTCATCGTGCAGTATCAGTGCTACTTTGATCCATGTGGGGGAACTAGATTCTGGTGAGTGAGGGCAAGTCATGCAGGGCCCCAAGGCATTTAATCAGTCCAGTCTGCTTAACATGTGGTCGGACCAGAGCAGTTTATATACCTTCATATATGCTAACTCATGTCATCTCTCTCCATTTGCTGCTGTGCCAACATGTTAATATCTTTGCTGCATGGTTTAATGAGCTTTTCTAACATGCATTTTCATATAAAAGATGCTACATTTGATAGTCGTGTATCAGAGGTAACTTTTCATAGTGCATTTTATCAGCAGTCTATATGGTCCTGCAACCCTGTGAAGATATTGTCTATTGTTTTAACATTGTTGTCTGTGCCTGCCACATACAGTAGCTTAACAGCCTCTCTGGCCCAGCTCTGCCACCATCAGTGTCAGAACGTGTGTGTGTGTGAATGGGTGAATTAAAGGCACATTGTAAAGTACTTCTGCTAACGTTAGCAGAGCGTTTTATAAATGCAGTTAATTTACTATTTCACATGTCTCATAACGCGATCTTTAAACATACCATCCTGTAAAACATGTTAAATATATTTTAAATACATAGAAATTGATATCTAATTAAATATAGCTGAACAGTCATAAATATATATGAACAAGTTTTTTGTGAAAAAGAAAAAAAAAACCTGTGACAGCAGCTTCTTCCTCTGTGGTGGATGGTTTGAGTGTTTTTAGAAAGAGGGCGCTCAATGAGTTCAGCTGGAGGAGGAGGATGTAGGAATGTTCCAGAATGCTGATACTGAGGACAGATTATACACACACATGCACACACACACACACACATATATACACACACACACACACACACACATATACACACACATACACACACCACAAAAACACACAAAACAAACTTGAGCCAACACTCATCCACTCTCTGCTTTTCCTCCCCCTCTCTCTCGCTCTCTCCCCAATTTCCAAAAGCACTCGCACTTTTACACACTCATATACTCACACACATGCTTATACACACACACACACACACACTCAGTGATCCGGGTGGAATCAAAGGGTATTAGCTGTGCGGTGTTCAGTTCCCCCGGTCCTTTCCCAGCATTCTCCACAGCTGTACGATTACACAGGTGTTTGGCAAAAACACACTGTTAGAGACCGCAGAGGGGCTGTGTGTGTGTGTGTGTGAGTGTGTGTGTGTGTGTGTGTGTGAGACAGAAAAAAAATGAATATGCATGTGAGGATGCATGCTTTTAGTGTGTGTCTGCTTGCACAGACTCCCTGCAGGAGTGTGTGTTCATGTGTGTGTGTGTGTGTTTATACTATTAATTCCTCCCAGTGACTCAGCCCTGCTATTTCCTGCTATTTCCTTAAATTCACTCCTGTCATTTTTTTTTCTCCCGTCTGTCTCTCAGACTTCATTCAAGTTTGTATCTTCCTGTCTTGTCTATGTTGGTTTCATTTATAAACACAATCAGCATCCAGTGTTGCTCAAGAGCAGAAGACTTCAAATATGGCTGCCAGCTGGTATGCTGTGGTACATGGTTGTCACAACTCAAAGTCCCCCTCCACTCAAAAATGTGTTTTTCTTCTTGTTCCTAGATAGCTTCACTGTACAGAATGGTGTATGTGCAGTTTGACACTAGAAGACTGTTTGCTACAGCGGCCCTGAGAGCTCAACACACTGCAACTTAGAAAACACAATGCAAATACAGGAGACAAAGAAAAACACAACCAATGATAGAAAAGCACTCCAAATGCAGAAAATACAACCAAATAATAAAAAAAACAAAAACACACACACAACAAAATACAGATATTAAGCGCTGCAAATGCCTGGCATAAACCTCTGTTGCTTAATAGCCAATTTCCTTTGTCTTCAGTGTGACTTACAATGTTTCTGTATTGTGTTGTGTTTTCTCATTTTGCAGCGTATTCTCCTAAATGCTGCACATGTGTTGTCAAATTGGTGTGTTCTCCATTTGCTCTTTGTTTAATCTATTTTGTGTGTGTTTTTTTTAAAGTTGCAGTGCATTGAGCTTTCAGGGCCACCATAGTTTCTCTGTGTTCACCTGAAATCTGAGTTTAAGACGATTTGTGACATCACAACTAGTTTGGAGCCAATCGTGGTCCAGTATGCAACTTACACAAGTGTGATGTGGAAACTTGATGCCTCCAGTGCACAAACACTGAGAATGGACTTTACTGTGAAGTAGGACACATCTTGTTTTTTTCATAGATTCTGGATTTTTCAGAGAGGAAGAAGGAAGAGATGTCACTTTAAGAATTTAATGAGGTGATTTAACTTTTTGTGGAAAAAACATGTTTATTATTATTTCAAGCAGAGTATTTTTATATGTCTTAAAACATGTCTGGAGGGGCTCTTTAATATATCTAATAAATTAGTTATTGGTTCCTAACAAAGTTGTTAGAAGACAAAAGTAAAGAACTGCACTGTCTGTTTATAAGATTTTATTTTTAAGGGCACCATGATGGCATAGTGGTGTAAGACGCACACAACGTTCAAATTATGTGTCATTTCCCTCTCTCTGCTCTCGCATTTCCTTTCTGATTCTGTGTAAATGCAAAATGCTTAAAAGGAATAGTAGGAATATTTATAGTTCAACATCTGGCGAAATACTATTACTCAACTTTCTTTCTAAAACTGAGTGGAAAAGTTTGCCCACTCTGGTTTCTATAGATGCGGTAACTGTACTCACTGTTCCAACTCACTGAACACTTTTTTCACCCACACACAGGTAAAAAATGTTTTCAGTGGTCTATGTTCCAAGAAGAGGAATTTGTGTTTGTTTTAAGATTTTGCTACCTATCAGTTTCTGTAATGAGTAACATGGGGTTGATTGCTGTTTCACATTGTAACACCTCCTTTTTTGAATGAGTGCTGTCAAGGTATTGGTTTATTGATTGCTTACCTCCCAACCTTATTAACTAGAGTTTGTTCTGTGTATGGTGGTAGTTTTTTAATCTATGCCATTACTCTTTGACTCTGATGAAGACACACGTTAGTCGTTTGCACCTTAATAAATTGCTAAAGTGAATCGTGTGCTCCAGTATCTTCTTTGGGTGAAGTCTTTGAGAAGTGGCCCATTGGAGAGATTGATATTAATCTCTTAGATACAGTATGTGGACGTGGTTATCTTAGCTTAGTATAAAGACTCAAAATAAGGGGAAGCAGCTAGCTTGGCTCAATCCAAAGTTAAAAATACACCAAAAATCACCTCTAAAGCTCACTGATTAACACATAGTATCTTATTTGTTTAATCAAAACCAAAATGTAAACTAAAAATGTAAAAAAAAAAAAAAAAAAATTAGGGGGAAAAAAAGGGTTTTAAGGAAAGTTATGTGCTGGAACTATTTTTGAGCAAACAACAGCTGGGTGCAGTGAGCTTCAGGGTCTTCTCAGTGAGGTTGCCAGGTTTGGTACCATTGTGTCTGTATGAGACCAAAGCCAGAACAACCCTCTGGCAACCTGCCTATAGCCAGAGATTCTGGCAGATTCTGAGAGCTTGGTGGATGGATACACTGTTTTTCGTCAAGAAATAGTTCCAACCATGGCTTCTTTAACATTAGTAATAGAGTTAATTATGAGATTTTTACAGTGCTTGTGCTTTTTCTCACTTTAGGTGTTATTTTCTATGTTGTCCCACTAACTGAGTCACACCAGGAAATATGTCCCTCATGTCCCTTCTCCTCCAGCTCATTATGTAATAACTTCTGTCTATCAAGGATGATTTTCGCAGCTCAGTTGTGACCCAGATGTGACAGACGTACTATGTTCTGTGTCAGACCATAACTGTGTGTTCCTGCTCTATTTCAAGGTTAAAACGCTCAGACTAAACCAGGATATGTTGTTTGAATGTTACATAACTCTTCCCTGTGTTCACATGCTGATAGTGAAAGAAAAGCAGCGAGACGTTGACAGTTCAGTTTAGCTTCTTTCCTTTTTTTTTTTCTTTTTGTTTGTCGAATCTGAGATGTCTATTAGGGTCATGCAATCCTCTGAACTGATGGAAAAGAAATTAAGAAAGCAAATGTTTGTAATAATCTGCTCACATTTTACTCAGTCTTAGTCACAGAGAAAAAGACGATATATACTGTAGGTGATATGCAAATATAATACAGAATATAGCGGATCACAGGCCATGAGAAGCTAAATGTTTTCTTGATCTCTGCCAGAAGTAAACAGATGATGTAAACCTGGTGACAATCTTCTTTAAAATCCAGCTCGAACAACAGCTTAACAGATTAACTTTTCTCCCAGAGTCTTCTTTTTTCTTTGATTCTTCATTGCTTTTCTTTTTCTTTCTTCATTTCATTCTTTTATGACTGTCCTCATCACGAACATTACCAGTGCCATAAGTCATTTGTTCCAATGGCTTAAAATTACTTATGTTATAAGCTCAAAGCCCCTGTAAACTTGGCTTCAAATCTTAAGTATACCTCTCTAATAATAAATATTCGTGATTAAATACACAACAATCAAAGGTAAAAACATCTTTAAGTATAGTTTATTATTTATTATAAATTTATTATAATTAGATTTGATTGACAGTGACCAAACAACCAACCAACTGTCATCAGTTTCTGATTCAAATGTCACTGAATTCTGATTGGTGTACGAATATGTGACATTGCCTTTTTTGATTGAACCCCACCAACTTCCAACCAGTGAGAAGAGCAGAAGGGGAAAAATTGGATATATAGAAATCTCTCCTGAGAAATGACCAAAACTGTTGTAACTTTAGCAGAAAATAGTGAAGAACCTGAAGAACCTGATTAAGAAAATAGTGTTTTGGGGCCTTTAAAGCAACATTCATAGATTTTTCTTCTCTTCTTTTCTGGCCACTTGGGGGCAGTGGAACATGCTGTAAACACAACAGTGAAATCTAAAGTTGTTAAACAATTTCTTATTTACACATCCTGAAGACACAGAGCAACATTATCCTCCCACTGGAGTCGTTTGTGTCCACCTGATTGATACATTAACAATATTTGCCTCCTTTTAACTCAGGTTTGGTCTCCACCAAATCTTGAAAAAATATCTGGCTCAGTTGTTAGCTTCACCAGTTAGTTGCTAACTTTATCTGTCTGCTGTTCGGAGCTGGGACAGAGAGGGTTTATCAGCGGGTTTATCAAAGTTTTTTGCTAAAACCAGCAGGATGTTGTTGATAGAGACAGGTTTGATGAGATAGCTGAGACTGATCCATGCGCTACATGTCTCGTAAAACCACAACTACCTTCTAAAAGAGGCTGCAAAGCTGTGTAGGGGAACTTCAAAGAGGTGATGATTCTCTGTGGGTTCATCACAGAGCGACATTTATCATATTACACAAAATCATTCGATTCATTGTTAATATAAAACATTGATTAGAGCAGCTTTAAGATATTCTTCAAACCCCATTTTAGATAGTATTTGTGGTCATATTTTTTCTGCAATTAACTACACACTGTATTCTCAAATACTTGTGCACATTTTACATAATACAGAAGACAACATTTGATCATGAGTTCAGTATGTCCTTGTCAGACGACATTGTTGACTGTCATAGTCAACAATGGACTTTTTATTAAAACAACACAAAGTGACGAATATTCTCAGTCCCCAGTCTGTTTGACTATGCTGTAAACAGTTACTCTTCTTCTGTTGTATTTCTGACAGAGTAGCTGTTTGTGGTCCTCAGTGGTTGATACACAAGTCATTTCTAACATGGCTCTGGGACCTGTATCATTAAAACACCTTTAGTTACCACCAATAACCAAATCAACCAGAGCTGAAATCTGTAGGGTTATAACTTAGTGCTTCTTCATTGTTGGTTTCTTTTAACCATGAAGCTGTACTTTCTCTAACCATAACCAAGTAGTTTTAGTAGCAGTAGAAACATGTACTGCTGTTGTGTCTTTGTCCAACTGATGCAGAACCAGGTCAGAAAACCCCCTTACGGGCTATTTTGAAATGTTTAAATAATTGACTAATGTCCTTTAGGTGAGGTGTTCTTTTAGTAATTTTGCATTAACTCAAACTTGCATAACTTTACATGCTGACATTTAAGATGGATTTCCTTCCTTCCAGGCTGACTTCCTGACAATATAGCAAAACTTTTTTTTTTGTGTGTGTGTGCTGAGTGTGATACTGACAGTATAACACTCAATTCATGTATTGTCATAGTGTAAGGGTTGTGATGTGGTGTGGTGTGTTTTTCTTTTAGGGACCCAAAAAGGCATGGGCTGGCCAGGCTGGCAAAAAAATGTTGTTGGGCCCCTACTGAGGACATTTTGAGGGCCCCTCTGCATGACAGGGTCCAGGAACTCCTTTGGTTTATATTCTACTTTACTGGTGCAAATACCCTACCAAATGTGCAATTACTCAAAATTCCACAACCCACAGGATCTGGGATTTTTGGTCTGGGGCAGTTTCCACTATGTAATGTCTGTCAGGTGTGTGTTGCCTTGAGGAAGTGGATAAAGAGAGCTGAGATGTGTTTACTGTCCACTTCATCTGACAAGATTGTTCTGCCAACACTTTTAACACAGCAACTGTTTGTAACAAGAACAAGTGGATCTATGGTCTCTGCTGCTGTTTTTTTTTTTTTTTTGTATAAACTGTTACATGGCGACTAGTTTGTTTGAGATTGAAGGCAGGACCACTTTGTACTGCAACAAATAAGCCTTTATGTCATACCTGCACCTGTGTGTTTTCACTGGCTTTTTCTCTGTAAGAGAAACCCGCTGTCTATAATCATCACAGGCAGTCTCTTCTCACCCTGGGAGTCATTTACAAGCCTTCCTCAGGGGAGATTGACTTCCTGGGTCCTAGTCGACTTGTAGTCCCTTCACCAGCTGCGCAGATTTGACCTGTTAGGAGAATGGATTGAATGAGATTGGCATCCAGGACGAGCCCCCGCATTGCTGTGGCAATTTACCTCTTGCACTTGACTTCAATGAGGACAGACACAACTCTCTACATAGTATTGTCACACTTTCTTTAATGCTCAGAGCAGGCACACTCAAACTCAGACATACGAGCTGCTGTAGAGGAGTGAGCCCTGAACAGTGGGGCGAATACTTCTTAATCTGTTTCACACCAACCTCTAGGAGTTGTTGTGACTACTCTATGCATGATTATACCCAAACAGACATGGCAGGATCTGTTTCAGAATAAACAGATGTTCTTTGTTTCTCTTTCACACAGGAACATACTGTTCAGACGTACAAACATGGTTTCTATGACTATCACTAAGCATTTTAACCTTTCACAAGTTCACACAAGCATTTATACATATTCATATAATAATTTCCCTCACAACATGCAGGGTGTAATTTGCAGAAATAGGCCAGTCATTTTATACCTGCAGGCTGAGGGCTGCAAAAAAAGCAAAGTATTTCCAGAGAGGGTTTTGGTGCTGCTGTGGTTTAAGTTGCGACCCATAGGGGGTTACCATGTACTTTCTAAAGAAATTTTAAAATGAAATGGAAAAAAACAAACACCTACAATAGCCACATTAAAAAAAAAAAAAAAAAAAGAAATCAATATGAAATAGATAGAACAAATATGAAAATGTAAACACATATAGGAATAAACTTTAATAAAACAAATCATTTAAAAAGTCAAATATGAAATAAATAAACAATCTATTTCAGACACATTCAAAAAAAAAATTAATAAAAAGTTTTATTTTCTCCAGGTTCAGGCATATTAGGAAGAAAAAAGAAGTCATCCTTTCCAGCCTCAATTAGTCCCATTAACCCAATCCAAATCAAACCAGCCAATCAACGCATCAATCAGCCAGTCAATCAAACCAAAAATCCAATTTTTCTTTAAAATTTATTTATTTTTCCTGCAGATTTCCCGCTCTCTCCTGTAGCAGCAGCAGCAGCAGCAGCTCGGTGCTCGATGGTGTTAGACGAGAATGTAAGCTAGGTGGCCGCACGAACACATTTATCACACCGAGGCTGTGCCAGACGCACATGGGCTCCGTCCTGCGTACCCAGGGATCTTCAGCACCCGCAGCCGAGCGGAGGGCACCCTGAGCCCGGTCAGGAGCAGCGCTCACCCTGCCTGGACTCTTCCTCTGACACAACACACACATACACACACACACACGCACACACACACACACACATACACATACACACACTGAACATCCACCACACATTTCTGAGGTGATCTTATTTCTTCCCTGAGAGGCTCACGGAGGCTCGCCGTCTTATTTATTTATATCGTGTGTGAGCCTGACAGTCAGCCGCGGTGGACAAACTGCGTCTTAACGCGGAGAGGTCGGACTTCTTTGGCTGGGGAAAACACACCAAAACACACGCGAAAAAGACTCCCGTCCTGTCGCCCCCCTCTTTTATTTCCTGTCAGTTTTTTCTTGCGATTTATTTCCTGCTGCCAAACCAGGAACCCGGGACTGAACCCCCTACTCCGTTGAGGATGAAAGAAAACTAGATTTGTGATCGAGGCTTTGAGGTTGTTTTACTGGATTTATTTCGCTGTGGAGGAAAAGAGATCCGGAGCGGAGCGGTGCGCAAAAAGCCGAGGTCTTCTTCCTCTCTTCTCTCTCTCCCTCTATCTCTCCATCTATCAATCTGTCTACCCATCCTGTTCTATCTATCTATCTCTCCATTTGTTTCCATGTTTTAGGTCCGTGCGATTTTGCTAAAATGCATCATCAACAGCGGATGGCAGCTTTGGGAACAGACAAGGAACTGAGTGACTTACTGGATTTCAGCGCGGTAAGGAAATTCTTCTTCTTCTTTTTTGTTATAATGAATATGATGTGTAGTATCATGACAGAACAAGCCGTAGAGGAGAATAAACGCGTCCTGTAGGCTTCATACAGCGACCACTGTTTACATTTTTAATGTATGAGTTGCACGGCACATAACCTGCATATTTTAGCTTTTTCACTTCAAGTGTTTCAACTGTTTGCACACGAGTTGTGTGTTTATGTAGAGTAACTTGCAGAAAAGTCAGTGCATATTGTTGGTTTTGTAATTTCATTTTTGTTTGTGTGTGTGTGCAGAGAATTGTGATGCTGCATTAGTAATTTTGTTGTCTTATAGATGCGAAACAGCGATTTGAAAATGTTCCCAACATCCATGGTAGTATATCTCATTTTAAGTCCTTTTTTTCCTTCATGTGTAGCCTGATTGATTTTTGCCCATGATAGGATAATGAAAATGTTTTTTTGTTATTTTTGTCTGTGTGAGTTTTACAGGCTGCTCCATGCACCCTGCACCGTGCTTTACTCAATGTTTCAGATGCAAAAGGCTCGATGTTGAATCATGAACCTGCATGACAGACAGACAGACAGGCAGCCGAAAAGAGGGAAATGTGTCACACTTTCTCTCCGCACTTTAAATGTTCATTCACCAGCCGCTTAAATGTCCAAACTCATGACTCTGTCTCAAAGTGAGTGTTTTTTTTTAAAGAGAGAACAGCCTGTGTTGTGAACTTGACGGACAGGAAATGTGTCCCCGCTCTCGGCCATGTTTTCTCTGCGCCTCTCCTCCCTCTGGGAGCAACTTTGGTCTGAAGAGGAGGAGAGAAAAAAAAAAGATACACCCCTAAATGAAGAGAGAAAAAAAAACGGACTTATATTAATCCTGTTATGAAACGTAGAGACAGCATGAACATGATATCAGGAAATATACACCATAAATAATAATATTCCGTATTGAGATGCAAAAATAGGAGAGAAAAAAAAAATACAAATGTTATCTTCAGTAGTGTAAGTCAACAGCTGAGGCCTGCATACACAATGCAAGTGACTATATATATGTAAGTGTGTTATATGAATATTTTAGTAATGTCATAGGAGGCACTATTAACATATCAGACAAGGACGAGGCTAGTGATGCTGCATGAGATGTTAAAATATGAGGGAAAATCCCTACAAACGTTCATTTGAGCCTCTTTAGGAATTATTGCAGCTTATTGCAATAAACAAATATAAGATCACAGCTGAGGCCTGCACACTGTAATTGATTATATGGGAGTCTCATAGAAATATTATAAAGATATCACAGGAGATTTGATTTCAAAAGCTATTAAAAGAACATCACCATTGAAATCCAACACATACTATAAGCTCCTTTAGATGCACTATACTAATTTTTCAATATTATAGAAATATTATAAGGACAACATAGGTCATAGCTTAGGTATCAACTCACTACAATAATCCCTGGATAGTACAGGGATATTATAGGACTGTTATTGTGAGATTTTCAACAAAGGGCTCACAATAAGGTCACTGTACCGTCAGAGTTCAGGGCTTCAAATGATATGCCTCTATGACAATACTATAATAATAAAACAGGTGTAATGTATTGGCTATAAAGGCCTGTGTATACAATAAATACAGTGAGGCCACTGTAAAAAGCCCCTATAAATATAATATAAGAGGTGACAAAAGGACCACAAAAGTCCAATAAAATCACTATAAACTTAATTTAGTGGCACACATGTACTCTAAAGTTACTATAACAACATTGTAGGAAGATTACTGGAACATTTGTGACCTTTATTACAAAAAAGCTTAAAGTACAATCACTAAATTCATCACTGAGAACCACATAGACATAACAGGCCTCTGTAGGAATATTCTAGAGATGCAAATATACACTGTATATAGCTATACATACAGTACAGTGAGTCTGTTTATTTAATCAATACTATAAAACACTCTATAGTAATATTAAAAGGTGACAAAAAATCTAATTAATCACAAAAAAACTCATAATTTAGTGACACATGTACTGTCAAGTTACTTTAAGAATATTATAAGAATATATTTTGGGACAGAAGTGCAAAAAAATAAATAAATCATGATTTAGAAGCACAAACATGCTCTTGAGTCCCTGAGATATATAAAACTAATATTATAGACATTTTTCTTATGTTTCATTTTGAACAAGTTTCCAGAAATGCCAGTCAGTTTGTCTTAAATTAAATTTCTTAGAAAGAAAAAAAAAAATCAAACAAAGGAGGGCAGCAGCAGCAGCAGCAGCTAAAATGTCTCTTCTCATTATAAACGCAGGCCAAACATTAATTTATGCGATCATCTGTCTCTGCACGCCCACAAGCTGACACCAGCAGCTCAAAGTGCTTCGACAGAGATATCGATAGACCTGCTAATAATCCGAATTAGATCTTTTATCTCCCGAACATTTGTTTTCTCTTTATTTGCCGCAGCTGTGAGGGAGATCGAATGCACAAGCAACCTCGGTCTCCATCATACACACTCACAGGCCCAACAGGCTGTATTAAGCACAATGACAAATCAAGTATTTATTGTTTTCAGTCGTCTAATCAGAGTCAGGGTTTTAATCGACTTTAATTACGGTCGATTCAAAAGAAAAGAGAAAAAAAAAAAAAAATCCCTCAAAACCTTAAATCGTGAAAAGCTTTTAGCATCTGAAAATGTGAAGCTCAGCGTGCGCTCATCATCACTGAGATCTCACCATCAAACACACCGACACACGGGCCTGATGTTTATCCAGAGAGGTTATCCATCGGGGGTCAGATGAACTGTCCTCTTGTGAAGCTTATAGTAGCTCGTACAGTAAGACAGCATGTAGATGGAGCACAGCAGGAATCAGTATTCAGCTTCAGTCTCTGTCTTAACGTGGGCTTGATTTTCCTGTAGATCTGTAGAGCAGATGGTAACTAGTTCTGATGATTATCTCATATGTTTAAGTCAGATTTGAAGTAGATATGAAGAGTTTCATTCCAAAATGAGATGTCCAACATTTGGCCAAAGTGAACGGATCCTTTTTATTTTTCACAAATGCTGAATGAGGAATTTGATTTGTTTCTGCTTCCCAAACACATTCCTGCTGTTTTTTTTTTGGAAGATGAACTCTTCATAGCGGTATCTGTGTACAGCTCTGAGTGAGAGTCTGTGTGATGACTAGGTCTGGGTATCAAACCACCATACATTATGAGCACCGACCAAAATGTGTCCATACATAGCATTGAGCATTTAGAACAGTCTGAAAGCTGGCATCAGACGTTGTGGACTGGAGTCATGTGACATGATCCTGAGTCAGACTCAACACCAGTGACTTGTGACTTCACTTAGACTCTAGCCTCTCGACTTGTTATCCTTATCAAACCTAAAGATTATACATTATTTTATTTTGAAAAATTCTTAATTTTCCTGACAATGGGTGTCTGACAGCAGCCAATCCGGGTGCACGAACAGTAGAGAAAGGTGCATGTAACACTGCAGAGCAGCAGACAGACAGCAGATGACACCTCAGATTATCACATTCAGATGTAAAGAGTCTGCTCTGGTCAACAACAAACAGACAGAAACATGCAAAACATAAAGCTCAGATGTTACAACTTAATGTAACTGCAGTGTCACAGGAATAACACACACACACACCTGCTCAGTTTGAATTTAAATGTTAGAAAATGTATTTGAAAGTAATAAATAGAAATACAAAATAGAAGCTAGGCATATTCATTTCTGTAAATTGTTCATACCAAATGTTACTCTGTTTAAAAAAATTTAAACCACATTAAATTCCTCGTTTAAGACTCAGAACACGAAGTTAAGGACTTAGTCTTGACTTGGGTTTGACTCAGGACTTGCCTGGTTTGGTTTGGGACTTGACTCAGACTCAGGACTTTCTGTTCTTGACTTGGGACTTAACTGTCATCACTTCAGACTTGACTCAGATTTGAGACTTTCATAAAACAGAGACTTTGTTCCACCTCTGCTAGCATCATATCCTCACTCCGACTGATCAGACAGTTCCAGATTTCAATCAGAATGTTGCCATTTTTAGACTGTAATTTATTCAAGCAAAGTTCTTGTATGAATGCTCATGTTAAGAAAATATTTCAGGACTTTGGCTTCTTTTTTTTTAAAGAGGAAAACATTTATATTTCTCAGAGTAATATATCAAAAAATAATTGTGTCATTGGGACCAAAATTGAAGTATTTTATGAGTATAAATGTTGCAAACAAAGGTGAACAATACCCAGCCCTATTGATGATGGTGTTATCCAGTTAAAACACAAAGAGTTTCCTTCCAAAATATCTACCATTTGAAACGACAAGACAATCTGATGCTGTGATGTCACCGTTCAATTTAAGACATTTCCTCAACAATCCTAATGTGATGTGAATCTGGCAGCAGCATTTTTCAGCCAAATGTCGCCCCAGCATTTTGGAATGAAGCTTTTCATGTGTAGCTGCAGTGATGCTTCTGTGGAGATGTGTCTTGCTGTCTGCAGTGTCAGTGCTCTCGGAGGTAATGTGCGCTCTGTTTGTCTTGTAGATGTTTTCCCCTCCTGTTAGCAGTGGAAAGAACGGGCCGACCTCCCTGGGGAGCGGACATTTCTCCGGCTCAAGTACGTCAGCCTTCTTCTTTTTTTTTTTTTTTCTCTCTCTCTCTCTCTCTCCTCCTTCTTCTTCTTCTCTTTTCTTAAATCCCCTCTAAGCGTCCTCCTCTCCTTCCTCTTACACCTGCTTGCTGCTGCTTCGCTTGCTGTTTGAATTTTTTTTTTTTCTTGTGTGGGTAACCATGTTCTGTACATGCAGATGCAGGTTTTTGGTTTTTCTGCTGTTTTTGCTTTGTGGATCACTTTTTATTTGAAGGAGACTTGAAGATTTGCAGGATTTTAACATGCTCATAAATTCTTTGTATTCTCTGGTCGGCCTTGTTGTTGAGCTGCTCGCTGTTTTTTCTACAAAAAAATTTGCGTCATACATCGAATGTTGTGAAAACACCCAAGTGGCCTGGTCTGATTATATGACTTTGTTTATGATTAGATTGTGTTTTTGCTCATTAGAAAACTTCCCTAACCTTTTTGTGGCTCTCAGCCACAAACCCACAGCTTCCTACTGAGGATGTAAATATTACAAAATGGGTCATAAATGTATAGTTTCATTTTTAAAAAAAGGCTTAATAGTTTCCCAAAACAGCTGAGCAGCAAACGTTACTCAAACAGGAGTAAACAGTGTATTTGATGGGAACTATTTTCAGAAGTGGATTAATACACATTTGTGAGTATTTACAGCAGCAGGCCAGTGTATGTGGGATTGACTCAAACTACAGACAATACTTGTTAGTGGGATCAATTCATTGTTGGTTTTGCTTTTACCTTGGGATTTGTTGACAATAAGAAAAGTCTAGAGCATTAGTAGCATTTTACCACACTGCACCAGAGTGTCAACCTTTTAAATAGATCTTCTTGGAAATGAAGCAACTTCACTTTAAGAAGTTCAAATAAAAACTCACGCAAAGGCAAAACAAGTACATTTGTATTTTATAATGGCAGAGATATTTTTTATAGATGCTTAGTTTGACCAAACAGATGGATTATTATGTGAATATGTGTGACGTATCCTTTCAAATTACCTGAGACATACCTGTTTGTACTGTGCTCATTTCTGCTCTATATGACAGTAAATTACATATGAAGGTTGTGTTATAAAATACTGTCATGATGTGATTTTTCATCTTTCTTTATTTTCGGACAACAAGTTTGTTTTTTACCTTCTTGTGTTCATTCCTGAAGGAGACTTCCTGTTTTTCTGATTTGCTGCTCTCATTCTTTCCTGCCTCTGTGTGTGTGTGTGTGTGTGTGTGTGTGTGTGTGTGTGTGTGTGTGTGTATGTGTGTGTGTGTGTGTGTGTGTGTGTATGTGTGTGTGTGTGTGTGTTTTGTGGAGATCAGCTCACTGTGTTTTTCTACACTGTGGGTGTTGTTGGTGTTGAACAGGCACAGTTTGGTTTTATCAGTGGTAGAACATGGTGGCATCGACTGTGTTTATAGATATAAAGTTTAGCCGTGCAGTCAGCGGTGAGTTAGTCAGTGCATTCGGTCTGAGAGTTAGTGTGAAAGTTAGTCAGTGCTGAATCAGATAAATAGTGAGTTAATTAGTGGATCAAGTTTGTAAAGGAGTCATTAACTCAAGCAACCAGTTTGTTGGGCCCAGTCCCAGTGTCCACACTCACGGACGCACGGACTTTGAGGCGCGTTCCTGCGAAGTCCGCGAGGGCTGTCGCACTGTCAAAGTCACCCTTTATGCACACTTTCTGTAAGTCTGCATTTCTGCAGACTTTGCCTGAGGGAATTACCCACAGTTCATAGTGCTGTGACACAAATACGGGGTAACCAGGGGAAGCCCGGAAGCGTTATTAAAAAAAAAAAACGATTAGTGCGGGTGCAGCCTCTCACACTCAAGCACTTACCAGGTGATATCAATTCAGTCCGTGAGGGTTCAGGGTTTAGGCCGTAGGGGGGACATTGGGATTGGGCCTCAGTGTGTCAGTCAGTGTATGTGGAGTGTGTTACTGATTCAGTTCATCCAGTCAGTTACTTTGCTAATAAGTGGGTGAGAGATGAGTTCGTTGCATAAAGTGTCATTCATTCACTCAATTATTCATGCTTTCAGCCATCCAGTCAGTCAGTTACTATATTAGTCAGTGAGTTTGTTTGTTGCTTCATGTGTCCATCTGCCATTCATTCACTCCTACGCTGAGCCTAATTCATTCATCCAGTCACTTTCGGAGTTTCACAGTCCAACACTTTCTTCTCTGCTTTTCTATGTTACTAAACTAGCAGCCAGTGATCAAAATGGAAACTTTAAAACCTTAAACTGTGATAAAAACTCACTTGAGTACTGTGTGACAAAGTTTAGCTTCCTTTAAGCAGTGCAGGTGGTTACTGACTGAAACATGTTTGTCCCTCCGGGCTTCCCGTTCGCTCAGATTTTTCAGTACTATGAACCTGTACACTCGACTCCACGGCTGCTGATAACAGCCCTGCCGAAGAATAACGAAGAGTCCTCTCAGAGGTTTTGGCTCAACAGATTCGTTCATGAACCAGAGTCAGACAGTAAGACTCACTGCTAGTCAGCCTGTTAGCCTGTGGATACTGTTCCTGCTCAGACTCGCTGCTGCAGTTTGACTGATAGACAGCTTTTACTACCTGTTAGTAATAAAGCATAAACATAATTATTACAGTAAGTAAAGTAAAACAATTACCACTTCATATTTTGGAATGTTAAGGAAACATAAATAGCTTTACTTTACACATACAGCATTGGCCCGTCATGCACTCTTGTGGTCTGAAAACACAACAGTTCAGTAGTGTAAGTGTTTTTATTGAACGATTAAGTCAGTCAGTCACATAGTGAGTGTGTGAGTCGGGTGCTCAAGGACTCAGTCAGTCAGTGAGCTGTAAACAAGTGACTGAGTTATATCTATGTGTATCTACTGTATGTGTATATACAGTATGCAGTGAGTGTATAAGTGTAAGCATTCCAACTTTTATAATGTAATTGAGTTCCTCCACCTTTAAAAAAAATCTTGCTGATACTTGCTGACTGGAATGCTGACTGCTGATAATTGCTCATGTTATATGATTCATTTTATAGTTGAGAGCTGTTGCTTATATTATTTTAATGTACTGTTAAAGCCTTCAATAAATTGAGTTTTTTGATTGCTCAGCCAGTGAGTCTGTCAGCTGATCAGCTCCAATCACTAGATAAAGGAACAGACTTCTTTATAAATAAAAAGAAGAAGTTGCTAAATTAATCTTGAGCATTTTTTTTTTATATATTGACAATATTTACATTGAGTATATTGCAGAAATGACTATTGCAGTGATGATAAAAAGTACTGCACCATATGCAGCCCTGCAGCTCCAGTAGTGTCAGATCACAAAGAGAGAAAACTGTTGACTGATGTAAAACTAGCTGTAGGTGTAATCTTTTTTATTATAAAACACAGATTCTCTACCTTGTGGCTGGCTGTCCAGTTTTATATTTGACCTCCTTGTTATGATCATATATCATACTGTATCTGCATCATGCTGTATTTCATCCAGTCTGATCAGTGTGTACTAAACAAGCACAACCTCTGCCCATCAGACCAGAAGGATACTTTCTGTTTGAAATCTTTCCTGGAAGGTTTTCACAGAGAACACCCGGGTCGTTTCTGTTGCTCCCGCTCATGTTATTTGCCTCTAAGCGGCGTTCGGAAGCCATTTTGTTTGTTGGCTGGAAAACAGAGAGATGCAGAGACGTCTTCTTTGTTTACTGCGTTGTCGTTTGGTTGTTGTTGTTTGTGCACTGCGGTTTCGGTGGTGTTGTTTGCTCCCGTGCCGCGCATACAAATGTGAAACAGGACGACAAGTGTTGCGATTTTGGAAAAAAAAAGGCTCCGTTTTTGTAGAATTAGTAGCGGCTGTTAGGCCTCGCTTTGCTGGTTCGATGTGTATCTTCATTTTGGGATTGTTTTTTTTTTCTTTTATAAAGAAACACACACTGGTGTCACACACACACACACACACACACACACACACACACATAGACATCCCTGTACACAAATCTCACGCACACACAAACAACCAAACACCCACAAGATGCAACGCACACACACACACACACACACACACACGCTCTGCTCACCCCTGCTGTGGCTTTCTGCAGGCCTCGGCATTTTGATGAGCCCGGCGCTGTTTGTGAATGCAGCTAATTAGAACTCTATAGACCTACACAACCATGAGAGCTGTGGTTTCCAAATGCTGGGGCGAGGCCAGAGGCTGGGACACGCCAACACTGAACTGGGTCCACATGCCTTGTGTGAACAGTCATGACTTTGGTGTAGAAATCAGAGAGGTTTAAAAATACATTTAGAGATGCAGGAAATGTTATATTCATACTCTTCTCTACTTGCTCCTCATCATTTATGCTCAGCAATTTCCCTGCATGGGGTTAATTTATCTTGGCAAGAAGATGATGATGAAGAAAACAACAACAAAAACTTTGTATCTCCAAGATGTCAACTTTTCACAACTAAGAAAAAAAAGTCCTTTCAGCTTGATGACAGTATGTTGTTGTTATTATTATGCAACGGGATTTGATAAACTTTTGTGGGTTTAAGGGGATAAAAATTGCATTTATCAATGGACGAGCATGTAGACCTTAAAAATCCCCTAAAACTGGAGTTACAGGGCTCTTTTTCTGGTGAACACCGGGTGTGCCATTGCACTTTTTCGATGGCAGGCTAACCCGGCGCACCTGGATACGGGGTGAAATCAGAAAGAATACATTATCATACATTACAGGTGGATGTGTTAGAGGCTGTGACAATGACATTCACTACTTTCATCCCTTTAAACACAGGGCTTTCCGGTCATGACGAACTGACAGCTTGGGAATCCTGGAGAGTTTTCCTCAGAGGACAATTATTGTTGTCTGGGACATAAAGAGTTATCAGATATACTGACATATAAGTTGAAATCACACAACTGGACATGTTGAAGATTTGACGGCCATGCTGTTTTCTTTGCTTAATAGTGTGCTATTTTACTTGGCATCACAGTAATCTATACAATAACCACCTGCAGCTAAATACCTCACCAGTGCCACAAATAAAATGAAGATAGAATTTAAAATGTGGTCTGGTGTTTTGCACGTTGTATTTTTTTTTCTTCATTTTCCTTCATTGCAATTAATCTTCATAGTGATATTCATTGTGACATGAATTGGCAGTCCTGCTGCAATAATCCTGGTAATGATCCACAAATACATTTTTAAAATAACACGTTATTTTTCTGGGAACACCATGCTAAAATTTGACTGAGACAATCTCTATCACATCATCATCACATCCACACGTCTACCTCTATTGTGATTAAAAATGTGGAGCACTAGGTGTCATTTTGGCCAGACTCTTAAACTATGATGCACAGTTGTTGCCCTGGTTACCCAGTGTTTGAGACAGAGACACTGGGAGAGGATTGGTTTGAATGGATGGTCTTGAGGGAAATATTAGCAGATATATTAAACTATTATGACTTACTATTGCTTATTAGTGGTAGCTTAAATGGGACCTATTATGCTAATTTCCAGCTCTATATTTTTATTTTTGGACTTTAGAGTAGCTTTGCATGATTCACATTTCAAAAAACTCCTTATTTATCTTATACTGGCTCTTTATGTGGACCCTCAGTTCAGCCTCTGTCTCTAACAGGCTGCTGTCTCTTTAAGGCCCCCCTTCTGATGTGCCCAGTCTGTTCTGATTGGCCAGATTTCTGGAAGCCTGCTGAGGGGCAGCTGTATCACGGACATGTTAAGTTGCCGCCGATGCAAACCCAACATTTCCTGCTTTACTGCTTTATATTAAAGGCTTTTAAATGGCTAAATAACGGGAGTTATTGTGAAGAATTTACAGGGAGTGAAATGTGTTCCTCACTAATTTAGTTGAACTCCTTTAGTGACTTTTTTTCATAAAAGCAGCTAGCGACATATCTAGCGACCTTTTGGACAGACTTATACTCCTCTCCTTGAAGGGAGTCGCCAGTATTTCTCAGTGAATGAGAGCTAATGTGGCTCTCTGAATTGACTGAGTGGGTGGGACAGAGCCGCGGTACGTTCAGTGAACCAATCATCAGCCAGACAGACATGAATGAACTGTGAATGTGTGTACTTAATGACCAATCATTGATCCTCATTGTTTTTATACTAAATGATTTAACTTTACTAAGTTTGATTTTGTTTTGTCAAAATAGACGGAGTTAACAACAGTGAATTTATTCCAGTGCATGATTATCTCTCTATTCATGATACTTCAGTTAGAGTTAATACAACAGTCTGCATTAATATTATTATTAGAGGTAGATTTAGATGCATATTGAGGAGCTGCTTGGAAAAAAAACTAATGATACAGCTAGTTACAGTAAGTTTAGTTTAATTTAACTTAATTTTCATTATATTTCTTAAAATCTTATATGCATGTAATTACGTCATGATGCCATAGGTATGCAAATTAGCATGTGACATCATCGAGCAACATCTAGCGACTTCCTGCAGGCTTTAGCTACTTCCCACTGAAAATAGTTGGCAACGCTGAGCAAGCATTCAGAGCAGTCTGTAGTCAGTGCTTTTTGCTCTCAGGGATTACTTCTATTTATGTTTACCTCATTATTTGACACGTTGGCCACTTTTAACATGAACATCCAGCATTGTAACATTATATATATGTCTATGTATATGCAATAAGGAAAAGCATAATAGCTCCCCTTCAAACAAATGTTGGTACATTTTTATTACCCCTTGCTAAAATGTAAACTATGACCAGTGACTTAGACAGTGGTTGAAAATGATGTCCTTGTTTTAATACAGGCAGCCATACAAAAACTTTTCCCAGTAAAATATAATCTAAACTTGGCTAAATTTTGTTATAAATCAGTAAATACTGAAAGGCCAAAGAATTAAACAAGAATGTGAATCAAGCAGATGTTTGATGTCAGTTTTCAGTACCTAACAGTTTTTTTCTCCACAGGGATTTAGATTTACTAAACACATTTCCTCTTGTTTAGTTCCATATATTAACAGAGGTATTTTGCTGCTACACATATATTTATAAACACAAAAAACATAGTTCCCAAATGCTTCAGAAAAGAGGTAGAGGTAGCTAAACACGGGTAGAAACGACAACATCAGCAGCAAAATCAGGACGTAAAGAAGACAAGCTTGGATAAAGGCAAGAAACACAGAAGTGTTGTGTTGAAAAACCTGTCAGACAGAGAGGCAGATGCATAAAAACAGGTTTTAGGATTTGGTTTATCTGATGCTTTTGAGGATTTGGTGTAACATGTAAAGGTTGAATTTTGAAATGACAATCTTTACACAATGCTGTGAATAAATTCTGGTTTTCAAGCCCTCTCCACATTCGATGTTAAGACCTATTTTGGGGGATAAATTCACCTTAAGACGCAAAAAACATCTAAACATAAATGCCGCACAATTCCCCCACGATTCCCGGGTGACACGCTCAGCCCACGGTCATCACCAACCAGGAAGTGGATTAGGCATTTTAATTATTGGGAGATTTTGCCGTCGTTGTTGTTTATTTTGGGATCATCCCTGGAAAGATAATGCACACTTCAAACTCTGTGTGTGTTTCTAATCTCCTCCTGGATGAAGCCGTTCAGCGAGCGGCTTCACTCTGCCTGTCAACCACCACCACTCGTCTATTTCAGGTCTTGGCTGGTTTTGGTGTTTTTCCTCTTTTTTGTTTTTGTCTAACACTGTTATAACCTCTCAGATGCGCTGTTTGTCTCCCTGTCAACGGTGTTGGAAGGGGTCCGAGGTGTTTGTGTGTGTGTGTATGTGTGTGTGAAACAGTGTAAATGCGCATGTTCGTAAGAGAATGAGTGTTGAGCATATAAAAGTGCTCCTGAGAGATTTGAAGAGATATTTGAATATGTGTGCGAACAAACAAGGATATGTGAGCATTCGTGTGTGTGTGCAGTTGGGACCGAATGGGGGGATGGAAAAGGAGGTTTGGGGGTTGGAGGGCAAACCATTTCATCCCCGTTGCCATGGAACTTAAAGTTGGCAATGAGAGATAGAGGAAACGTTTCCTAAAGAGTCAGCAGAAAGAAACAAAGAGAAGGAGAAAGGAAGGAAAGAACAGAGGAAGGACAGGTTGAAGGAAGGAATAAAGGTAGAAAGAAAGGAAAGAAGAAAGAAAAAGCAGGGAGAAGGGAAAGGAAATAAGGGAGAAAATGGGGGTGGAAAAAATGAAAAGAAGGAAAGGGGGAAGGAAGAAAGAAAAGAAAGGTGAGAAGGAAGCAAAGGAAAGAAATAATGAAAGGAAAAGGAAAGAAGGAAGAAAGTAAGAATGGGTGAAATAAAGTAAGGAAAGGATAAGTCGAGTGTTAAGACATAAGACAGTCTAGTTGTTGTTGTCCAGGTGTTTCTCTTTTTTTCTCATGAAAAGATCCAAAGATGCATTAGTCCGTCTCTTAATACTTTCTGACTTCTCTATCCTGTCTGTGGCTCTCAGCTCCAAGCCCATTGGTTCCTGCTGATGATGTGAATCTTTAAAAATGTCTCAGTAATTTCCTCATACCGCTGGGCATTGTAGTTCTTAGCAAAAGTTATTCAGACCGGAATAATTAGAGAAATTGTTGTGGACTATTTTCAGTGGCGGAATAATACATATTCGGTACTCTAGTGAGTATTTCTAGCAATAGGACAGTGTATGTGGGATTGAGTTAAAATAAACTACAATAATGGTTTTGACCTTTTAGACTGGGATTCTGGGCAAATGCGTTCCAAATTGCATAAAATAATTGAACTGATGCTAAAAGTAATGAATTGTGTTCCATGAAACCAAACTCTACATGTGTCAAACAAAAAATAACTAATTGTGCTTTGACATAAACGTCAAGTCGAGTGGTAGATCAGTAGAAATTTAATCGTCAATATTTTGATAATCAAATAATAGTATGAAGCATTTTTTTCAAGCAAAAACGCAAAAATGTTCTCAAGTTCTAGTTTCTTTGTTGTGAGGATTTGCTACTTTCCTTTGTATTATGATATAGTAAATTGAATATATTTGGGTTCTGGACTGTTGGTTGGAGAAAACAAACAATCTCTAGTTTTTATTTACAACTTCCTCAGAATAATTGATTTGTACAACAGAATTTTGTAGATCAGTACACATTACAAAATCTATCGTCATGACAAAGGGGTTGCTAAATGATTAATAACATTCAAGAAAGAAAGAAAAAGCATTTCTGCATTCAGGTATTTTTCCCCAGTCTTTACTTTTTTATGAGATACTGGATAGTTTTCAGACATTTTCAGATATCTAAAGTGATTTAAATGAAACATCTGAGGAAGGAAAATTACTTCATTTTAAAGGGTCACAAGCTAAAAAGAAATCACTGAACTTAAATGGCCATGTTCATGGTAATAGACAGTTTTTGGACAAAAATCAAGCTCTTTGGCAGAGAGGAATAAAATATATTAGTCTTTGGCTACACAGACATTACTTTTTAGTGAGATCAATTCATTGTTGGCTTCTTGTTATGGGATTTTTTGACAGTAAAAAATATATGTATAGAATATCACTAGCCTTATCCTTTAAAACCATCAGCTCTCATGGAGACCATCACCAAATTATCATTTTCTGTTTTATTTTTGTCCTACCTTCCACCTCTTCTTCTTCTTTTTCTTGTCAAAGCCAAAGACATACAGAAAAACACAGCAGCACTGTCACCTCTGCCAGCGAGGCTTCACGCATAAGCAGAGAAATTTGGGCTAGGGCAGATACAGCCCCGATGGCACGCCTGATTTTTGTTCCCCTAATTGGCATAGCTTATTAAGTCACAGTTCACAGCGAAGTAAAAAGGGGGTTGCTTTAATAATATCCCCTCTCCCGTTTGATTTGATGCACTTGTACCGAGACAGATAACGCGCTTCAACGCAGCGAGCAACGCCCCCACCGCCACCCTCTTGTCTCTATTCAGTCAAATCTGCCTCCGTTACGCCCGTCACTCAAAAACACCCCGACTGATCGCTTTCAAAATAGAGATGGAGAGCAGGAGCCAGTTGCTTAATACCTCACCCTCCCACCTTCTCTCTGCCTCTGAGGCTCTTAAATTGTCTCGTTTCCCCAGCAAGGCGATGCAGAACGACTAACAAAAACACCCAACCATGCTCTTAATTGTGGTGCGGATTAGGGATTAATAGGCGTTTTTAGCCATAATGGCAAATATTATTAGCCCCATTTGCTTTTCTAATGCTAATAATGACTCTGCTAATAATGGCAGTGATTTCAAGGTTAACGTCTGTTAGAACTCAGCATGGATTTATGTTTTTTTTTCCTTTTCAAAGCTCAGGAGATTGACGTGCCACTTGCTTCGGCGGGCCGACTCGCTACCGAGTCGAATCTCCATATGTTTTCCCTAAAGACGATGCTGAGATGTGCTGAGCTGGGCTGTTGAGTTTAGATTAGTTTATATTTTGTTCAGTTTGGTCTCTTTGACTCAAATGAAATCAAGATAAGTTGTTTTAGTTTGACTTCTTAACTTTAGTTTTTGGTGTGTTTTAAGCTTTTCTTTCAGCAGCAACTTGTATACAGCCCTGTATTCAACTACAGTAATATTAAAAATGAGCTGCAGGCCCCCATTGAAACTCTGTTTTAATTTGGTTAAACCCAAATGTATTTAGTCATAGTCATATTCATGTAAATTTTGACAGAGGGCCTCTCTACAAGACAGGTAATAGTACAGGACCTTAAGAAACTTATCATTGGAGTTGATTATGGTGCTTTTGTGGTGTTTATTCCCCCCAAAAAACTGAAGTTAATCAAAAAAACAACAAACCAATGAATATGGGGCCTTTGGGCACCTTAGGGTCTGACATTCTAGGAGAGTTGTCCACTTTGCCTGGTTGGTAATCCAGATCTGTGTTTGAGTTCAGCTTGCACATGTTTGGGCAGGTTTCTATTTGGTTTTATTGGGTATAGCTAGGTTAGTTTACTGTAGCTTTAGATGTGTTTGTTTAGTTTAGTTTAGGTTATATCTTAAACTTGGTTTTGGTAGATACTAACTTAAGTATCCAATCAGAGGACCACAAAAATAAGTTCAGTTGGGTTAAATTTGGGTGACTTGTCAACATTTTTAGATGCCTACATCATGTAACCTTTTGACTTGAGTGCGGACAAGTTAAAACTAGAAACATTTAAATTTATTTATTGAAATTCTGTTGGAACGACTGTTACATACAACCTAGATGTCTAAAAACATTTCGACAAAAATTTAGCCCAATTCTCTCACTTGCCATTGAAACTTTTATTTTAACTATTATAACTGGATGTCAGAGTCTGGGTGTGTGTGTCGCAGTGTGCCGGCAGTCAGTTTGTGTGTTTTGCTGCCTTGTGAAGCACTTCATAATAAGTTGACTAAATGTGGACAGACTGTCAGTGTTTAATTGCTGGTCTTCATCAGCTTTTTGCTGTAGTCAGAAGTGACTGTTTTTAGAGGCATCTGTTGTACACCTGCAGCAGGTTACCTGTCGGATTTATACATAAGCCAGTCATTAACCGCAGAGAGTGGTTAGTGATGGAAGACAGGCAGAAAACTTTAATGAGCGGCTAGCTGTCCATACCTTTTATAGAAAGGTATATGTCTATGAATAAACTCTCTATCAACTATTTGATTTTCTATGTATTGCTTACATGCTAGCTCCAGGAATGGTCGGCTGGTCGTTCAGTCTGTTGGTCGGTCCGCCACTTTGGTCCAGACTGAAATATCTCAACAACCATTAGAGGGATTGCTATGAAATGTTGCACAGACATTCAGCGTCCCCAGAGGATGCATGCTCGTGACTTTGGTGATCTCCTTCATCTGGCACCATCAGCAAATCAAGGTTTTCAATTATCCTGTCAAATATCTCATCTACTAGATGGATTGGCACAAAATTGTACACAGACATGGTTCCCAGATGATGAATCCTACTGACTTGAGTGATCCCCTATAGTGCCACTATGAGGTTGACATTTGTGGTTTTAAGTGAAATGTTTCAACAACTATTGGATGGATGCCAGGAACTTTGGTATAGACACTGATGTCCTTGCTTTGGTGATCCCATGACTTTTCAACTAGCATCATCTTCAGGTGAAAACCTCAGTTTTTCCAATACTTTGGTTTCCAACAAAATACCTGCAAAGCTAATTCCCATCAGCCTCACTTTGGATTTCTTGCTTATTAGCAAATGCTAGCGTGCTACACTGAACTGAGACGTTGAACATGGTAAGCATCATACCTGCCAAACATCACTTTTTTTTCATTGACATTACTCACATTAGCATTTAGCTTGAACCACTAGTGCAGCCTCTCAGACCCACTAGCATGGCTGTATTTTTTATTACCTGACAGAAATTAGCTTGATTATCAAACTGAACTGCACAAAGTTTTCTGTTGCCAATATTTTTTCTGGTTATGGCATAAAAAGACGCCCAATTCCTTAGCCCTCCTACAGCTATGATTGGCCTAGGTTGTTTTTTCAAATGGCAGAAACAGCCATTATGAGTCCAACACCAGACCTATTTGAATCTCTGAACAAATTGGTCATGTACGTCTAGTCTTGTACGTTTTCATGATTTCAAATGCAGCTTGCGTTTGTTTGAGGTGTCCCAGTAAAAGATTTTAAACATACACCTGCCAGCCAATCAGAAACCAGCATTGTCAATGGTCATAATACAGTATGATGCTTTCAATTGCGGTCGTGTTTCTGTGTTTATGAAAATGTTTAAACCACTCACAGATTAGGTATTCACAACTTCTTGAATGCTTGTTTTTACCCGTCTTTGCCCATGAAATAAACATGTCACTGAAATACCAAAATCACTAAACTCCGTCACCAAGGCAACGTTAATTTTTGTGTCAGTCACCTAGTGACACCGCTCTGATAACTTTAACCACTTGAATGCTGAGCTTCTTGTTTACTTGACTTCCCTTGTTGAAAAATAAGAAGCTTCAATGTGGCTAGCATGAACATGTTCCTGTGAGTTATTAGTGATCTTTCTTTCTCCAGCTCAATCACACAATCTGCTAATTTCCTCTCTTCCAATCAGGTAACGGTTACTGAATTGCTACCCCTCCCCCCTGTCGTGAACGTGGTTTAGTTTTCCATCTTCAGTGTGTTTTGGTGAAGCCTCACGGCTCTGGGCCGCTCCATCACCGGTAAACAGCCCTTCTTCTCGCTCGGCGGTCGGTCTGTGACGTCGACGAGGTGTTGTGTGTTTCGCCGCTCGCTCCCACACCTGTTCACTCGTACCGGCGGCGGCGGCACAATCGCAGTCACCGAGCCTAATTACCCAGTCCTTAAAAAATAAAGAGACAGGGAACGTCAACCAGCCTGCCTGGCAATTACAGCGGCGCTCAACACCTCTCCGCAACAAACATCACTCCAATTAGAGGCAGCCAACTTATTCTGGGAGGCGGCAGTGTGTATGTGTGTGTGTGTGTGTGTTTATGCTTGTAAGTGCAAGTGTGTGACAAGCTAAATTGTTTTGGGAGTATAGTGTCGGTATCGAAACTCGTGTATTTGTCTCCGGTGCGTGTGGCAGACGAGGGGTAATAATGTGGCTAAAATGAAGGCAGAAGAGGTGTGTTATGGGAAAATGGTGGCTGTTAATTGAGAAGACGAGGGTTTTGGAATCAAATGCGACGAAGTCAGAGCAGATGATTCCACCCACGCCCTCGTCCTCTTACCATCCTCCTCCTCTTCCTTGCTGTTTTTGCCCCATCTCCTCCACCTCCTCTTCCTCATAAACCTCATCTTCTCTTCTTACTTGTCTTTTCCTCTTCGGCCTCATTTCTGTCTTATTCCTTCATCACCCCCTTCTTTCTCCTCCCTTTACAGCCTTTCTTCATCAGCCTCCTCTTCCTCCACTATTTATGCCCCATCGCTCCACCTACTCTTCTTCATCGTCATCCTCCACTGCCTCCTTCTCTCTCTTCAGCTCATGTACATCATCCTCCCAACTCATCTTCTTCTGGCTTCTCTTCATCCTCCTCCTCTTTCTCCCCCCTGTCCCTCAGCTGGCTCTTTTCATACTCCTCTTCTTCTTCTCCTGACTGTTTTCACCCCATCGCTGTTCCTTCTTGTTTTCCTCCACCTCATTTTTGTCTTATTGCTTCATCCCCTTTTTGTCCTTACTTGTCGTCTTCTTCACCCTCCCCTCTCTCTCTCTCTCTGTTTTCAACACTCCCTCCTCCTCTTCTACATCATAACCCTTCTCCTCTTCCTCATCTGCCTCTTTCTCTCCCTGCTCCTCATTTCCATTTTATTCCTCCCTCTTCCTTAACATCATCCCTTCTCTCTCTGCTTCCTCTTCATCCTACTTCCTCCTTTTCCTCTTCAACCTTTGTCTTTTTCCTTCTTTGTCCCCCCCTTTGTTCTCCTTAAATTGTTCTCCCTCTTCTCCTTCCACCCATTCATCTTCCTCCTCCTCGGAGTTTCCCAGCTTCAGCTAAACCAGCAAACTGTTGTTGACACTCACACATTGTCCTCATACTGTTGCCAGTTACTGCAGACAAAATTAGTCTCCTATTGAGGCTCTTCGGGTACTTTAAGTGCAAAACATCCTGCAATCATGTGGCGTGTTTGTTTTTATTCATTTTACTTAATATTTCCTTCCAACCTTCAACATTTACTGTTTTTTCCTGCTCTTACTTCACACTTCCTATTCCAGTTCCTCCTCTTTGACCTTAACTTGTAGGCTATGCATTCAAATCTGACTGGATTGTAAGCTGTGTTGCCTGCTAGGTGAGGACTGATTATCTGACTGTTGCTTGGTGGTGTGAGCAACATGCTGCAGGTGATAGCAACCTGCTGCGTAGCTTACCATGTTGTTCACTGATGATGTTAGCCGGTGATGTTAGAGAAAGGGATATAGCTTGCTTTGGAGGGCTGTGCTGAGTGTGTGGGTGCAGGTAAAGAGGGGGTGTTTCTGGGACACTGGAAAACACTGTTGGGCGCCCACCTGAAGACCCTGTAGACACGCCTGCGCTCTTAGGGCATTTTCAGATCTGCGTTTTTAGTCCAGTTCAATTCAATCAATCAATCAATCAATCAATTTTTATTTATATAGCGCCATATCACAACAAAAGTCATCTCAAGGCACTTTTCACATAGAGCAGGTCAAGACCGTACTCTTTAATTTACAGAGACCCAACAATTCCCCCATGAGCAAGCAGCAGTTGCAGCAGTTGAATCAGACCATGGTTCTTTTTCCCCCTTTGTGTGATTCGTTTGGGCAAAATAACCTTGCAAGAGATCCTTTAGAAAAGGTGGTCTCGGTCAGGTCCCAAATGAACTCTGGAGTGGTTTGTTTGTGTTGGGAACTTGATCCAACCTTGATACAATCCAACTACTAGGTGTACTCTATAAGTTTGAGCAAAACAGCTCTTGCAGCCAGGTGTGCTTTGCATACTGGGATCCAGATTAGGAAATTTAACAGTTGCTAACGGTTAGCTGGAGAATGAATCAAGATCCGACCTGGACTGGCGCAATGTAGTACTTTGTATTTGAGCAGTGGACTTTCTTCAGGACCTTCCTCCTGTGTTTGTGTCCTTACTCCTGCCCCAGACACATCTGAACAATAAGTGGAGTGAACATTCTTACGTGGCTTGTAGTGCTTTTGCATTTTGGTTCACTTGGATTTTTCTCTGTTTGAAAAGTGGAAAATGCACCAAATTCATCAACTCATTCACTGATTCAGACCAGAGCAAACAAACCATAGGTTTGAAAATGCCCTTACACTCACACACACATTCATTCATGGCTGAGTATCTGCTCTTTGCTTGGGTGAGAGTAGGATTGAAAGGCAGCTTAAAGGTAGGTCAGGGCTAGAGAATGGTGTCACCTGTCAGAAAGGCTCAAGAGATTTATAACAGCACAGCCTGATACCCAGCGCAGGGCCTAATGATAGGTCAAAATGTGACGTAAGTGGGCTTCCATAGGAGTGTTTTGGAAAGTTTTGCCATTTCATTTTGCGCATGCATAACTGAGCAGCCAAACTTATAAAAATAAAAATACATGGCAAGCCTAACTAAGACATGTAGTGACTATCCCACATGAATGTGAATAAAGCAAGTCAAAACTGAGCACAAACTGCTTATACAGTTCAAGGGGTTAATTATTCTGCAGCATCTGAGAAAAAGAGGATGCAAAGACATAGAGGGAGAGGAGGGAGGGTATGATGAAGATGGAGAGGAAATCACACATCACATCACATGCTGGTCACCACTGACCACAATACCTTTGATGCTTTTTTTTTTTTTTTTGCACAGATGTTACATTTTCTTCTTTTACTTAACCAAAAGCCATTTTGCAGCTTACATCAAAACAAGACCTCTACGTGATATAACTTGGAAATAATCAAGGCTATTTTAGCATATTCAAATTCAAAACATCCTGTTTCCTCCCTTATGTTCATCCTCTGCTTCCTCCATTTCTTCCTCTGCCCTTCCTACTTCAAGTCATTCACCTTAGACTGAAACGAACCTGAACTCGTACAAACGCAGATTTGCAAGTTTAACGTATATTCTCATTGTAGAGCATATGCAGTCTGAGTCTGTTTATTGAGGGTGTTTAATGTACAAATGTGACGTAAGTTGACTTCCCAGAGACACACTGAATCTTTACACCGCAGAGACCAGCGGGTTAAACCATCTGGTTTAGAGTTAGGGGTGGGATAAAGGAGGGAAGCAGCACAATGGTTCATCCCAGCTTTTGTTTTATTCTCAGTCTTTGGCAGCGCTGGCACCAGAGTGGCACTGCCAAGTCCCTGTGTGCGTGTGTCTGTGTGTGTGCGTGTGTGTGTGTGTGAGAGAGAGAGAGAGAGAGAGAAAGAGAGAGAGAGATATTTTCCAACCAACCCCCCCCCCCCCCTTTTCCACACATACACACACATACTGACATACATGCACAAGCACACACACACACACATACACACTGTAAATTGTCTGGAACACCCTTAGTGCCATCTGGTCTTGTGACAGGCCAGACAGAGTGTATATGTGTGTGTATGTGTGTGTGTGTACTGTAAGTGTGTGTGCATGGAGAGAGAGAGAGAGAGAAAATGGAGAAGAGGGAAGTGTGCATACGTGTTATGGTTTTGTGTGTGTGTGTGTGTGTGTGTGTGTGTGTGGCATTATTGTGTGATTGTTCATCTGTGCAAAAGTAAAAAGAAGGGGGGGGGGGGGAGAAGACAAATATAGTGTCCAAAACACACACTTTCTCTCTCACACACACACAACAGTATCAGCAGAAATTCATGCCACCATCTCTGGCTGTGTTTGTGTTCATTTGGATGTCCTTCCCTGATGTTTGATTGGTGTTTTGGTCCAGTGTGAATCTAGTTTAGTTCTTGTTTTTGACATTTTTCTAATGGACTCCTACATGACAGGCAGGGGATTTGTGAGCCCTGCTGAAGTGTCCTGGAACAAGTCGGTGATTTTTCTACAAGCTTCACTGATACATTTCTGTAGCTGACCTGACCTTTGACCTCTGATGTTGTGGATTTCTCCTCTGATGATTTGAGTTTTATTACCAGAGTATTTGTTTTGACTAGCTCAAGCTGCTGGAGGCCTGAGATATGAGAGGAAGGGACGGTAGAAATTGTTTTAGCTTTGCTTTTTTGTCTTTATTTGTTTTAACATCTATTTCTTTAAACCTTATTTCTGGTAGTTTTATTATTATTTTATTTTACATTTTATCATTTTTAAATTTTGAATACAGTAGCACACTGACACTCTGCTTGGTAAAATAACCAACTGGGTTAAGTGCTTGTTTGAGGACACTTCAGCAGCCGTTGATAATAAAAGACAGTGTTGCTTGAGAAAGGAAGGAATGGTCGGTCATAACTTTCCACTGAACTTCTAACCATGGCTATATTAGTGCCTTGCTCAGGGGAACTGAACCTCTAATCTTGACAGTTAGTGCCTTGTGTATGGGAACTGAGCTGCAAACTGAACCTTTCATTGATAAAATAGTGAATTTTGGCAAATGCAAACTTAGTGAATGTTGGAAGGAAAGCTTAAGAGAGGACAATGGGTCAGATCTTGACTGTGTGTGTGTGTGTTTGTGCATGCGTACGTGCATGTGTGTGTGCGTGCGTGTTTGTGTGTGTGTGTGTGTGTTTCTGAGACACATGCAGGTTGACCTGAGGAGACCAGACCACTTCTTCCTCATTGGCTAAAGAACATCTGGCAGTCTGAGTATGCGTGTGTGTGTGTGTGTGTGTGTGTGTGTGTGTGTGTGTGTGTGTGTTTGTGTGTGTGTGTGTGAGAGAGATACCACATTGATCTCCCCTCTCACATTCCAAACTGTCAGGACTCTGAATAGCAAGAACTCCTCACTCCAAACATTAGTCTCTCTCTCTCTCTCTCTCTCTCTCTCTCTCTCTCTCTCTGACTTTCTCTCTCCCTCACTTTTCCTCTTTTCATTCTTTTCTCTATTTCCATTCTTTCATTTTGTCACTCTTCCCTCTTTCTCTTCCTTCGTCTTTTCATTTTTTCCCTCTCTCTCTTTCCTCTTACTTTCTTTTCTCTCTTTTCATTCTGTCTCTCCCCGCTCGCTCTCTGTCTCCCTCCCTTACTCCCGTTTAAACTTCATAGCAAATTTCATACACTGTCTTCATCATAAACGGACAGCTTTTAGCTGATTGTGATTAGTGTTCAGTTAATTGCACAATATCAACACCAATGCATTGAAACTCTAAAGACTGGAACTGAGCTGTAAACATGAGACCCTTCTGAGTCACACATCTTAAATACTGATTATTAGACTTGTATATAAAAGGACTACATCCAGTGGTATAAAACTCACTTTTAACACAACTTTTAAAGAGACATGATGAAATAAAAATGTAATAGTCAGGACACGGAAAGACTTCTGACAAGCAGTTTGTCCCTGAAAACTTGGGACTTGACTTAAACTCATATTACATCAGATGTGACTTGGATATAGCCTAAAGGGCTTGAAAATGTACTTTGCTTTGTCTTAAATAATTAGACTTGACTTGGACTCGTCCTAAAGGACTAGAGTCTTGACTTTAGACTTAACTTACTCTGACAAACTTGAGACTCGTGGAATTTTCTCAAATCCTTTCAGACTTGACTTGGACATGTCTCGCTGGGCTTGGCACCTGACTCGAGACTCCTCTGATATACTTGAGGCTTGACATGGACTTGTCCCGAAGGACTTGAGCGTTGACTTGAGACAGAAAAACTTGAAACCTGATTCAGATTTGGGACCTGACCAGAGACATGCTTTGAAAAAAAACTGATTTGATTTGAAATTGACTCAAATCACTTCAGACTTTACTTGGACTTGTCTCAAATAGCTTGACTTGTCCTGTATGATATCAGACGTGACTTGGACTAGAATGAGATTCAAACTCATTTTTTCTTAATCTTCTAAACTGGCTGCCTGGCTAGGCTGAGTTATCCATGCATCACCACAGAATGTTTATTTGAAAAATTGAGAATTACTGCTGTGTATTTGTGGTTGTTTGTCTTATTTGACAGCTTTGTGTTTGCAATAACTCCAGGCAGAAACCTCCACTTTCACATTGTGTTTTTAGCCTTTGGTTAAGAGGACGTTTAAGAGGACATTAGTTAGTTTTCGGGGGATTTTCTTCCCCCCCGACTTTCCTCTTTTTCTCTCATTTTCCAGCCTGCTGCCTGTTGGATGGCCATCCTTCGACAGCTTGAAGCCATTTGAAGGACCAATTATCCAATAAATGCGGCTTTATAAAGTTGTTTCCCGGCTGCTGTGTTCTTGGAAGGCAGAGGTGTATATCGACAAGATTTATAACACTGGAGCTTTAAAAGAAATAATCACCAATTGTGAGGATGTGACACCTCCTTTCGCAAAACAAACAATAAAAAAAAACAGTTTTGCATTACGATGCTTCGTTATCAGTGCTGCCAATCTAAAACCAAAAGTGAAAATAAACTTAAATCTTGATACACAATACATACACTACATTTCTAAGTATATGGACGCATGAACATTACACCCATATTAGATTGTTGAGAATAAAAAAGACCAGTCAAGACTATGAAAAACAGCCCGAGGCCAAATGTATGTCGATAGCGGTGTCCACACACATATCAAATGAATTTTAGGTAATGATTATTTTCTAAATTTTAAATATTTTTTATGTTTCACAGATTTATTGATCATTCCTGTAGATGAACTCTGGTCCAAACATGATTTTTGCCATAACAGGTTTTCCTCAAACAACAAAAGGCAAACGTCCTGGAGGTCTTCATCAGGGTTTAAAACATTCACACCGTCAAAACCGATCATTTCTTAAATCGTCTCATGACCAAGCCATGCAACCAATAAACATTTTTTATTATATATTCCATACTGCTCCATACTTCTTTTTTTTTGTTGTTTGAAGATTGCAGTCTGGAGCAGCACCGGCTGTTTATTGAGAGCATCTTTCTATGGACAGAACAGTTTTTTCTATTTTAAACCACTTTAAGTTGTATTTGTCTCTTGGAAACATCAGTTGATTAAACATACAGTAAGGATGTATATATAAGGGGACTCTGGAGGTTTTTCTTTTTTTTGTTTTTCCACTGGCGTAACTTTTTCATACAGAAGGCTCTGGGTGCGGCCAGAGGTTTTAAATACTTCAGTCCTGACTGAGGAAGCAGAACTAATTGCTTCAGTGACTCTGTAAGAGGGGAGGCAAGGCGAGACCAGGGGTCTGTCACTTCAGCACGCGCGTGTGTGTGTCGGGTAATAACATCTGTGAGCGTTAACCCAGTGTATTTCAGTGACTGTTTAAACAGTCCAATTTGATTAAGACCACCTTGTTGCCCCAAATTAATCATTCCTTGTACCTCGTTGGAAAAAAGGTCTGTGTTTGGGAAGCAGGAATCTGGAACAAAGATCAGTAAATCTTCACTATGAGGCACGGCCATATTTTCAGGAAAACATGCGCTCCACTCCCTGTTTCCTCAATAAACTGTTTCCGCCACTGAATGAGTGTTTAAGCTGTGAAGTCTTTACCTTTTCTGGTGCATTGAATGTACCCTGAATTTCAGACATAAATTTGAATTCAGCCTTTACTTGAACTTGGAGGAGACACACTGAGGATCAAGAGCATATGTTCTTGAGTGCAGTGCTCTCAACATACAAGAACACATGGACAAAAAAAAGTAATTAGAAGAGTAATTTGACTTAGTCGAGCTATAGGTGAGGACAGATTTATTGGGGAAATGAACTGAAAAGATAGAAATTCAAACACAGGCGAAGGGTTTTATGCTCCGAAATGGCAAGAAATTTATTTTTTATTTTTATCTGATAATATTTTTCACTTTTACTCTAGTCATACACATTACTTACGTCTTTAGAGCAACACATTCCCCATCAGAGATTGTACCTGTTCAAGGAGCATTCCGACATTTAGGTCAGTCTTCTTCTCTGTTGTCCCAGAGTCAGATGAGAGGATGTAAGTTTCGTTTTCTTGTGTCCAGCACAGAGAAAGAAGGTGTTTAGTCTAGCTTAGCACAAATGCAACTAGGAGCTAGCTCCATCAGTGTGTGATGACTGCATGCAGCATCATTTAGGCTAAACATGCTATCATCTTCAACATCTCCACTGGAGGCACAGAGACGAAACTGATATCTGTCTTTTTATTAGACTCTGGGTCGGAGACCAAGATTATTTCCCAAAATGTCCGTTCCTTTAAGTACCGTACATTGCAAAAGTATGTGGACAACCATGTGTTACACCCATATGTGTTTGTTGAACATGTCATTCCATTCATGCTGAAGGTTGGATGGGGTTGAGGTCAGCTGTCTGTGTGGGAAGGTCAAGTTCTTTCACATGAAACTGAACATGAAATGCGAAAACCTTTCACATGAAACTGCGAAAATCTTTTTATGGACCTGGCTTCGTGCACGGGGTCATTGTCAAGTTGAAACAGGAAAGGGCTTTCCCCAAACTGTTGCCACTTTGGTGGAAGCACACTATTGTCTGAAATATCATTGTATCCTGTAGCATTAAGATTTTTATTCAATGGAACTAAAAGGCCAAGCCCCAAACAGGTCAAACAATCCCTAAAGTAAGTGGACGAGGGTGTCTACATACTTTTGGCCGTATAGTGCACTTTACTTGTGCATTGTAGCTTTTTCCAGCTACTATCATGTATGTGGATGTGTGTGTGTCGTAGCGTGCAAGCTGCATGTGTACAGACGGTCTCATTTGGCAGCCTGTCTGCAAGAATGTAACCTGAGAAACACACACACACACGCACACACACATGCACACACACATGTACACACAGGCGTTCCCACACTACCTCTCCCTCTCTCCCTCTCTCTCAGATGTAAGCCTTTTGTCTGCCCTCGACCTCTTTTTTTTCTCTCCCCCTCAGTCGGTGCAGGTGTTCATCATGAGGCAATAAAACAAGTAGTGACTGTTCTCCGTTCCGAACACGGCCCACGCTCACGCGGCTGCAGACCCCTCTACCCCCGGCCCTGCTCCACATTTACTCAGCTCTTTCTAATTTGTAGCTCTGCGTGTTAGAAATGTGGGTGTGTTTAAGTGTGTGTGTGTGAATGAATATGTGTACAGTGGCAGTCATCTTGCATAAATCTTGTCTTAAAGTCTTAGGTCATCTTTTTTCTTCTTTTTGTCTGAAGGTAAATATGACTTCATGTTTTATTTATGTTCATACACACCAAATCTAACTGTTGTACATCCTATAAGGTTTCACAACACCTTCTCTCTCTCTCTTTTTTTGGATCTGTCAACAGAAGTGAAATCAGCATTTTTTAATGAACTTTTGGAGAAACACAAGCTTTTTTAAAGATGAGCTTACCTTGAGGTGACATGCATTGTATCTAACATATTGCTATTACGGACAATAGTTGTTTTTGATGTAACCTTCCGTGATTTTTAGCAATGACTCAAACTGAGATCCATACATCAATTAGATACTGAAATGACTCTGTTGCTCTGCTCTGGACACTTTCCTGTCTCCTCAGTATCGACAGCCTCGTCACTCTTCCAGGGCAGCATGTTGTTTTGTAACTTTGAAGTCTTATGCAAGGATTAAAAAAAACAACAATCATAGAATCAGGATACATATTTATGAGCTTCACATGTTTGTGGTTGACAGCTAGCGGAGCTAAATGCTAATGTCAGCATGCTAACACACTGACAGTGGTAATATACTGATGTTTAGCAGGTGTAATGTTTTGCATATTCACCATCTTAGCTTATCGTGTTAGCACGCTAACATTAGCTAATTAGCACTAAACACAAAGTACAGCTGAGGCTGATGGAAATGTCATTATTTATGCAAATATTTTGTAATAAGACAAAGTATTAGACAATTTGGAATTTTGACTTGATGAAAAGTTAAGGGATCAACAAAGTTTTTTGCATGGCAAAAAAAACTGGAGAAAAAGAGTTGCTGACTTGTTTGTTGCCATCCTACATGCATCCTTCCTGCATACATACTGACTCAGAGGTACTATCATTTATCACTTATTGATGGACAAACACAGATATATCTGTGATATGGTAATATTGCAGACACTACACGTCTGGGTGAGTGTGGCTTTTTTTTTCAGTCATAATCCTGTTGACTCACGCAGGATTTTTAATCATTATGCAAGCAGTGGAGAAAACTCAGATGTTTTAAGTTGTTTTATTAATGTTTATGCTACACTCATGTAACCGGTCTAAAAGAGAGTGAGCGAGAGAGTGAGCAACAGAGAGAGAAACTCAAACTAAGACTGAAACTTGGTGCCATATTTGAGGACATACAGTTTACTGGAACACAGTGTACTTACAGCCTGTCAGATTTCCATATGAATGAACTTTGATGATGCTGCCTGTGCTGCAACATGTGTGTCCTGCAGGATCCTGCTGCAGCACTGAACCACATGCATCGCTGCACCATGACTCTCTACTCTAAACATACCACATTAGTTTGTATTTAGACCAGAAAATGTCCTCAGAAACTACTGTGAGCTCTGTTTGTGGTGTACATTTTTTAAATCAGTCAGCTGGTCAAAGGTCACGTTAAACTGTAGTTTTCCTGAATCTACTGGTTGTTTGGTTTCATTCTCCACTGTTCAAATCTCCTCTAACCATATATAGCAAATCATATATACGTGGTTAATACTGTTTCAACTGTGGTTTGTTTTTGTCTTTGTGTTTGTGAGCCCACGTGAATGCAGTTTTTTTTTTTTTCAGCAAGGTCATTTGTGTGTGTGCGTGTGTGTAGTGTGTGTACACCAGACCACGGTTCTCTTAATAGTAATAATGTGAAATGTGAAGCAGCAGGTTCTGTTCTTTGTTAACATAATGACTGCAGTTATAGAGTCTGACAGCCCCGCACACACACACACACACACACACACACACACAGTCTATGCAGCCCACTCTGTGTATTTTTACTCAAACTCACACCGTGTTTTGTAGTAACACCATCCTTTTGGAAAAAACCCACCACAAACTCATGAAATTTAACTGAAAATCCTATTTTTTTCCAAGTAGTTCCTAAGTAGCGACGATAAACATGTGCTCTGTTTATCATCCTTTTCCTTTACACAGTTTAATTTCCATTTTTTGCAGAATCTTTTACCAACTTGTTTGCAGAAGTAAGCTTTATAGAACTTTACTTTTCAAAGTTTTTTTTTTTCAAAAATGGTGTGTATGCACTTTGCCTTGCTGACAGTAATCTCATCCCCAGAAACTTGTTGGATCCTACATTTGCAAAACCTTCTTTTAAACCTGCATAATTACATAAACTTGCGGCCTTCTTCCTCATCTCCTTCTTTATTGGCACATTCCTACCTCTTACAGCAGGTTACTACCACCTACTGTTACTGCAGCTCTGCATAAATGTGAATTATATCAACCCTAGGTTCATAGAGTGTTTGTAGGTCAATGTCATGGAAGTACCATGAGAGCTGGATACCAGACTCCAAATGGTATCTATTTATTTAAATGAAAGTTGCTGACCAGTCAAAGAAGTTCTCTCTTCTCATAGTACATACAGTACAGGGCTGAAAACTGTACAGAAAAGATTTTACATAAAATAAAACAATTAATACAGTCCATAACAGGAATGGTTCTAGAGAACAACTACATTGTTTGTCACTGTGCTGTGTCTAGTGTCTCCCTCCTAACTGCTGGCTTCTCCATAAATACCCATTCACCATAAATAAAAATACTTCTCCAATCAACTCGCATATGCACACTCCAAATGTGTATTACTGTAGTGCAAAAGATTTACAAATATTAAACCATCAGAATTCAAAAAATTTAGAGGTGTCCTGTCAATAGTTTTAAAAACATTTCTTTTACAATAGTAGTGTATGTGGAAAAGCTTTTTGCACTGCAGAATTATTTTATTTGATCATAAGCAGTGTCCTCACAAGCATACATTACTTTAACCAAAACACACTACCTGTTGTGTGAAGTTAGTGTTTATGTCAGTCAGGAAGACCAGCGGTCTGTTTGGAACATAATTCAGTTTTGTCCTTAAATGAGTGCTGTTGTTGTCATTTTGGATAGTTTAATACTCACACATACACACACACACACACAAACATACACACATACACATGGACATGCTTTAATATGTTTAGAGAGAGCAGCAGAGCTCTCCTTCCTGCGTGCCCAGACAAGTATTATGTGGTTTTCAAAGGGGAAGCCTTCACTTTAGTGTGCGTGTGTGTGTGTGTGTGTGTGTGTGTGTGTGTGTAAAATGGGTGTGGGTGTTTTCTTGAGATCAATGCAGTTATAGAGAGCAGCGGGTTTTGACTACACACACACACACACACACACACACACACACACACACATACACACACACACTCTCTCCAGCGAGGCCTGTTCTTAGTCAAGTGTCACGCTCTGCCCTTGTGACATCTGGTCCCTGAAACCTCTGGAGTCCCCCCGTATGTATGTGTGTTAGTGTGTGTATGTGTGTGTAAGTGTGTTAAAGTGCATGCATGTCTGTGTTTGATTAACTAACCATTCTGCGTCTGTGTGACAGACCTTGCCAATATTCTTGTACTTGTTGTAAACCAACCTCCTCTTGAGTGTAGCATGCACGCTGTACTGCTGCTGCACCACCAGAGGAACTTTGTGTAAACTATACAGTGTAGATCATGCAGCAGCTTCCCTGTCTGAATCAGGCCTTTCTGATAATACAAAGAGTGTTTGGATTGTTCAGAAATGGTTTTGTATGGGGAGTCTTTTTGGGCCATTTGTGTCATGTGACCTGCAATACTGACTGTGACCACTATGCCAAAATTACCTCACAGCTCAGCGCTGTTCCTGAAGAAATGTTAGGCTAGCAGCTGTTTTTCAAAACAGCCAAAGCTCCACATCCTCACCTAGCTAGCTTCTTTTCCATGAGCTTCTATATCTCAGTGTATGTTCTCATAAAATGTTCATCAGTCCTTCTGAAATCCTGAAAGATGTTCCTGGGATTTTCTTCAGCCAAATCTTGTCTCTTAACAAAATTCAAACAGCAATTTTTGTTAGTGTTCAACTACTGCAGCTCCCATGATGCTTTGACAGTGCTAAGCTAAGGCTGCATCAGACTGACAGTAGCATCTGTACAAAACAATGCAGACTCGTCATTCATTTCAATATGACTGCTGTGTTGCCACCACATGAAGTGCTGCATCATCAGCAAAATGGTTTAACTTTGCTCCGTGCAATGTCACCCAGCAATTAAAAACAGGGAAGTGCACATTCCATAGAAACCATGCAGTATTTAGCTTAAAAGTGCCCTAAAAGGTGTAAATTGCTGTACAGATGCAGACGAATAGTGTTGTCACACTGCATTTCACTAGACAAGACATCTTCTAGTCTAAAATTGACTGGATTCTTTAGTAATTAAAAGTAATTAATATGTAAACACTTTATTTGCTAGCATGGCTAGCTCCTGCAGTTTACATACCCTGTCTACGCTCTTTCCTATCCTATCTGTTTTTTATTCTACAACATGAATCAACAACGCCTATACCAAAACCTTAAGAGTGTGAAATTTAGAGTATAGTTCAGGATGTTTGTCCTCTCTGAATTGTGTAGTTGTGTGTAAAACAATAGGGCTATAAACTGTTACTGATACAAGATGGCTTTCTTTACTGATCTTTTTATTTTAGATCCCAATTCAGCTACTGGAAACTAGCTAGCTAGTTAGCTTTTTCAAGCTCTGGTACTTTTTTGTTGTTGTTCTGTACATACACAGCTTCACAGTAAGCATTATAAGCAGTGCACATTGGTAGCATCACATAAAAGCCAAAATACCCTTGAGGGCTGCTGTTTATTGGGATTAATGGGAGGACTTCGTACCTCCACACACCACAGTTTTCCCGCAATCACTACGAAAAACGCCATCCTGGGGATTATTTCTGCAGCATATTTCTCACTGTGGATATTTTAAAAGTAACTGCAGCCCATTGCAATAACAGCAGTCTCTCAGAGGATGAAAAAACACGCACACGTGTAGCATGTTAAGTGTGAATTAATTGGATTGCTGCTGTTTTCAGCCACACTTTATGAATCTCATCTGTGGTAGGATGTGGAGTTTGGGTTTGCAACAATACAAATTGGCCTGATGGCAAACAAACTGGAGCAAATTAGCACTAGAAATGTTTACCTGTTTCCTTAACAAGCTGCATTCTCACTCTGCTGAGGCTGCCGCAGATTCTCTTTGCAGACTCAAACAAACTAAACTGTGTTCCAGTGGAACCATTTTTCATGTATTGTGTTTCTGTTTCTGTTTAGACACAGTGTCACAGTGAAATCCGAGTTTGATAGTGGGAACTTTGACTGAAATTAAGAGTTTGTTTTGTTTTGAGGCAAATTATTATTATTATTATTTTTACCGGTTAGTGAAGTGAAAGGGCCGCTCCACTGATTTTACACATAAAAATCAGTTTAATACTCATTACTCAGCTTGTGAACACAGATGTATAACGTCTTCTGTGGCTCTCTGTCAAGTCTGACAGAATCACTCATCATGATGTCATATTGATGTTGTCATGGTTATTTTCAGGTTGGACTTGGAATTTATAACAGAAATCTGTTTCACAAACTCAGGACATGGAGTATGAAAGATGTGGGTGTCTAATGAAGAGACACTATCCAGTTTCATTTGGGAAATGTAGGATCCAGTGTTTTTGGAGCTTGAGACTTGAGATAGTCAGGATATATTGGCCTCAGCTGCTTTGACTTTGACCTTCTTCTTTTAATCTGTCTCCTGTGAGTCCTTCAACTTTATGAAAGTGGACCTTTTCTGCTTTTCAGTCCCCATCTCTCTTTCCCTTCATTGCCTGTCATCTCTCCACTGTCGACTGTCAAATAAAGACATAAAATGCCCCCCCTAAAATTTATTGTATATTTATTTTATTGAGTCAAAGGAGGAACATGAAGTATATTCCTATAGTATTCATGTATTAAAGCTGAAACCGAAGGAAAAGTTGATTGTAGTCGACAACAATTCATTGTTTTACCTATCAATCAAAAATAAACATTCTCTGGTTTCAGTTCCTCCTCAATTTTTTTCTCATTTAAAGTCTTTGGGTTTTGGACTGTTGGTCTGACAAAGCAAGGAATTTGAGCTTTGGGAAATGAAAATGGACATTTTTTTTCACAGTTTACAGATGCAATAATGAAAACAATCATTAGCATCATTGCAGCTCTACGTTTGCATAAAGGAGGGAAGGTGGAGACTTAGCACCAGAAAATTGTACCTCTTACTAGTTTTGCTGTGGACTTTATTATCAACATATCTACTGATGTTCTGGTAAAAGTGGAGACTGCTCACTTATAAAAAAAAAAAGATGGTAGTCCTTCGTGTGACACTTATAGGTTGTACGAGTTGAGTCCGTGTTAAGGTCGAAAGTCGGGTCAGGTGACGATAAATTTCCACCACCCTCTTTATAACTATCTACTTCCTGTTTCTGTTTACGTCACCTCCAACTGATCTTTCCCATCGGAGGAAGAACGTTTCTCTCACTTTTCATTAGTAAAGGTTGATATTTGCATTTTCACACTCCAGTCTTTTCCTTCAAAGTCAAATGGTTAAACGGTTGAATGATTTTATGTGAGATAAACTTAGCCCTACAGAGTTACCGAATTTAATAAAATCGTGGACGGTTAAGTTCTCATGAAGTGGCCGCTGCTTACAGTAGCTTCAGTTATTTGGTTGTTTTCAGAGAAGTTGGGGGTTTTCAGGACGTCCCAAGGGTCCTTCAGTAAGGGACTCGCAGGCCAAATGAGGAACAACTTCGTTCTGAGGTCTTTTATAGGTTTCAGTCTCCTCACTGTCAGCACAAACACTAGATACAATAGACGCAGTGGAGACGGCCGAAGCAGACGTCTCTATGATATTATTGTCACATGTGTTTTACTGTAGGTATCTGTATGAACCTGAGTATCGCTCTGATATTTAAAAATTTCAGGCATTTTTCATGCACCAACTCCTCAAAGTTTGCTGTTGAAAGTACACAAGTGATGGCAGGAGGAGGGAGAGGAAAGAGGAGCAAAAGGAAAGGATGGGGGAGGGAGGGAGGAGCAGAAGGAAGGGACCAGGATGAGAAGGAAATAAAAACAAATGGAAAAGAGAGTAAGAGGAGCGGCGAGAGGGGAAAAGGAAAAGGTGGAAGCAGAGAGAAAGAGAGAGATCTCACCAGGGAAAAGAAGAGAAAACTGTCTCTCTCTCAGTCTCCGTCTCTCCATTAAATTTCACAAATTAAAGCGGTATTATCTTGAAATATTTAAAGGTTAGATGAATGTCGATAATGGATCTCGACAGCCATTAAGCTGTAATTGCTCTCTAATGTAGTTAGTGAAAGACATGGGATACAATTTGCAGCAAACACAGAGTGGGTGATGGTGGGGGAGGTTGGGGGAGAGTGAAGAGGGAGAGAGAGAGAGAGAGAGAGAGAGAAAGACAGAGATAGAGAGAGGTTGGTTTTTGTTTATTGATTTTCGTCTCAGCCTCTGATTTAAACCAGAGCTGTTGTTCTCTGCATTAGGTCTTAATAAGGCAAGAACAGAAACAGAGCATGATTAACTAATCAGAGAGAGGCAGAGGGGTGAGAGACCCAGAGAGAAAGAGAGAGAGAGAGCGAGAGAGATAGAAGTGAGGGGAAGGTGAGATTTTAACACCAGAAAGATGTCGTTTTTAACATCACCTCCTAAAGTGTAACATTGATTTAGAGCAGGCGTGCCAAACCTGGGGATTGGGGACCGCCCAAGGGATCGTGAAGTAAATCTGTTGGGTCTTGAGATGATTAGTAGGAACCAACATGTCTCACACACTGTCAGTCAATAGCAATGTTTCTGTTCTTAGATCTTTATCAGGTAAAATTCAATTAGTCAACAGCACTGACAGCATACTACATAAAACTTACATTGAGAGAGTCCACCAATCAAAACCCGCAGTGCATTTACATGTTTGAAGTCTAACAGATGTGTTTAATGCATTTCCTTTCTCATAATTATTGATTTATTTGCATTTTTTAAATGCACTAAGTAAACCTTGCAGTCTTCTTCTTCACAGCCTTTGTTGACGCAGTGCTATGCTCCTTGACACCCGCAGCAAGTATCACCTGTATTCTTGTGCACACATGTGTATCCTCATGTGAGTGCAAGATATAAACAAAAGGGGGACCCACTTGTAAGACATTCCCCTATAGCGCTGCCAGTAGTCCAGAATTCCACAGGGTATCTTTAAGGTTAATAAGTTCTTCCAGCTGTGTCGAAGGATGACGCAAATAGCTATATATTGTATTAAAAAGGATGTTATGTTTATATATATGTATGATTTATATATATTAGTCACGGTAACTCAACATATAATATTACAAAAATAGGTTACTGATGGGGTAATTGCAGAAAAAATCATCTTATATAAAGATTAAAGATCTATGAAATGAAGAACTGAAACACACATTTCTGCAACCCACATTTTCTTTCCTTATGTTTGCTTTTTTTTGTTGATAGTTTTGCCTCCATGGGATGAATATGATTCATGTGAAAGAATCTAAGAAGAGAAAATCACAGTTTGGTTTAACTGCTCACACAGACAAAGACATATGCAGCCTTGTGAGGGGTTGTAAGTAGATGTTGGTTTGTGTGAAGGGGTATCAAGCCAATAAAAGGTTGGGAACCATTGATTTGATTTGTAATAGACTTCACACAGCAGACACTTTGACATGTCAAAGCAGGAAAAACAGTATGAATGGAACTGAGGTGTTGTTAATGTTATCAGTTCCACCTGTGCTTTTCCTGCTTGTACTGATGTGTGAGAACATTTTTTTTTTATTATTTAACAAGACAATATCCTACAAAGTGACCAAAATGGTGCATTTGTTTTTATTTTATTCTTGGTCATCTGACACATTTGCATCATTTTATGACACAGATGTTCTCAATTTGACCAAAAGCTTGTATCTAGAATGAGAAGGTGCTTCACTGTAAAGACCTCAGCCAATCCAGATACCAGGTGAGCCATGTTTCCCTCTCATCAGCAGCTTTAAGGGAATACTCAACCAAATATCTAATGTAACCCAACTCTATCAACAGAAGTTATTGTGTAATTAGCCATATTTTGGGTTTTTGGGGCTGTGTGTATTTTGAGTATTTGGGACACACTGAGGATGCAGATGGGTAGTGCAGAAGTGGATTATGCTGAAGGAGTTGTTTGAGAGGTCTCTATGCATATTTTTCTGTCTCCATTAGAATCCAGTGTAACTGTAGTGAATCCAAGCTGACAGCAGCTGCCGTCCTTCAAGGCGCAGCAAGAGAAATACTTTTCTTTTGCTGTCTTTTTTTTAGGCTTACAAGGGGTCAATGTTTGATTCTCAAAACAGTTTTTCGGTGGAATATTCCTTTAAATATGCATTTGTCTGCAGTGTGGTCCATCCAGGAGGAATTTGTAACATGAGGAGGCTCCTCAAGGTGTGCAGATTTTTGTGAAGGTTTTTTTGAAAGCAGAGTGACAGGTCAGAACGTGATTTCTGAATGTCAGAACTCTCAGCTGCTGGTGGAGCGTTTGAGTCATTGCTGTCTCTGTGTAATGGTATATAGACATCTGAATAATTGCTCCTTAAATGTATTTTTATAACATCTGGATGTAGATATGAGACAACAATGATTTTTAAAATGTCCCATAATGCAGTGTTTGTTGTCACTCTGATAGAAGTGAGCACACTCTTCTTCTTCTTCAGAAATCTAATCAAGTCCAAAGAAACTGAGTGAATTTCTACAGGCGCTACATATCTGTGTGTGTGTGTGTGTGTGTGTGTGTGTGTGTGGGTGTGTGTGTGTGTGTGCTTCTTTCTGAGTGTGTGTATGTTGTGTTTCTTGCTCTGTGTGGGTGCGTTTGCTCTTTCGGTCTGAGTGTGTGTGTCATGCTGGTTGTGTGTCAGTGTGTGTGTGTGTGCGTGTGTGTGTGTGTGCCTTGCACCCATGCAGACATGCTAACTCGTTAGCGGCTTCTCACTCCTCGTTTCCAGAAAAGGAGGTGCCATCCAGGTGGCAATCCCACGATGCACCTCTCCCCAGTCGGCGTTAACGGTCGCCGTTGGTAACAACCTCGTCAGGGGAGAAAACACGGAATCTGCATTTTACAGAAAGGTTGAACCTTTTACTGTTTCTCAGCGACACCTTTCAATAATCACTTATAAATACTGAACTAATCAGTATCTAATCATGAGTAATTATTTAAATTCTAGTCAGAATTTCCCGAAAAACCATCAGTCTGAATGATAGGAAAATATACAGCATATGAAAATAGTAACAATAATAATTTAAATTTACAAAGTGCTTTACATACTGCAAGAGCAGATAATATGCAGCAGATATAATTTTCCACTGACTCAGATGTTGCAGTGTCTTAGATTTGACTCAGCAGAATCAGTGAAGCGATGCAACAAATAGAAAGAGGAAAGGAAATAATGTCATAACAGTTATATTTTTTTTATCTTGACCTGACATTAAGTGGAAACTTAAGTACAGTGAGTTCCTGGTAAGTCAGACTATTCATAGTATTTCGCTAAAGTGGAAGTATGCACATTTCCAGCTCTATATTTTTAATTTGGGGCTTTATAGAAATATCTTTGCATGATTTACCATTCAAAAGCTCCTTATTTATCTTGGCTCTTTATGCATCCCCTCAGTTCAGTTCAGCCTCTGTCTGACACAGGTCATTTTAGCTTCTGTCTCTTTAAGGCCTTCCTCCAGATGAGCCTACTCTGTTGTGATTTGCCAGCTTAAGGAAGCTGCATCTCAGCTGACTCCCGGCAGCTCAGGAGGCTATGTAAACAGACAGTAGTAGTTGGATTTTGCCTTCTTTTTCTTGCTCTATACTCAAAATATAAACTTTTCAAATACATCTGTTGACGTCTGAGCCCAAAGCAATCGCAATAACCTTAGCAACAAAGACTATGGAAGGGATCTGATGTCAGTTTGATGAGGAAGTAGAGGTAACTTTGTAAACAGAACGTTCAGAGCAGGCTGAAGCCCTGGCTTTTGACTTTCAGGGAGTTTGTCTATATATGGTCACCTCAAGTTTTGGAATTTTGACCATGTTTAACATCCAACATCTGACACTATAACAGCCAATGAATAATATAAGACAGAAAATCACAAAAAGCATGATATGTCCCCTTTTAAGATTTTATGATAAGCTGATAAAAAAAACATTCAAATGTTGTTTTGTAGCTATCAGGACACATGAGATCTGTAAACAACGTAATGTAGTTTAGGTTTGAGGCTGGTTTAGACTGGCCTGACCTCAACTCCATCCAACACTTGACCGCCAGTAAGGCCTTATGGAAAAATCCCCACAGCCAGGCTCAAAAATAGACAGAAGAGTCTAGGCTGTTGTAGCAGAAAATTGGCTTTGTAATGAGATATTAGATAACCCCAGATTGGTGTAACGTTTTGGTGTCCATATACTTTTGGCCATGTGGTGTACAGAGAGAGGCGGGGGGGAGGTGCAGATTCTTCCTCCTCACATCTCTGTTGACAGGCTTCTAAATAATTACTGGAAGAGAGAAACAGACAAACACATTAGTTTCAGTCTCACTTATAATCACCGTGTTTGTGCGAGAGAAAGAGTGTGCAGGCCAAATTAGCAGTGTTAGTACTTTGTTAACAACACAGAGTCTCTTACTCTCAGTCTTTCTTTCTTCCTGTCTTTGTTTAATCACTGTTTTTCTTTTGTCTTTGATCAATGATAGCAGTCTCCAGGTATGAAAATGGACTCATCTAGATGAATATTGAAACAATGTGTCAATGAATCTATTAGTTAATAGATGGGGAATTATTAAATAGACAATGATTTGGATAATCAATTAATTGTTAAAATCATTTATAAAAGAAAAATTGTGGTAAATTGAACATCTTCGGGTGTTGGACTGATGGTTAGACAAAACAAACGATTTGAAAAGGTTACCTAGGCCTGTTGAGCATTTTTTGTAACAAGAAGCTCTATTCTAAATGCTCTTCATCAGGTCTTGTACTTTAATTGTGCTTTAAACCAAGTCTTCCTCATCTCAGTCTGTGTGTAGTGCTGATGTTTGGCTGGTAAACAGTTAAACTGTTCTGTGAGGTTGCAGGTTTGATGTCCAACTCACTATGTCCTTGAGCAACACTCTGATTTACAACCTGCTGAGGTATTACAGATTAGGATTTATTTATGGACAAAGTAACAAACAAGGGTGCATACTTGTGTCTAGCCCACAAAATGATATTCTGGATCTTGTGAAGGCAAAGCGTGCTGTTCTGTTTTTGTAACATGCGGCAGCAACAGCAACAGCATGCGCTGTGTTTTGGTTCTCGTATCATGGTCACATAACTACAATTATTTCTAAATAATTTTCGTTCTTTTTCCACCACTGAAACCAGACTGTCCAGACTGAAATATATCAACCACTATTGGAAGGATTGCCATGAAATGAAAAGACATTTTTGTTTTTTAGTGAAATGTCTCCACAAACTATTTGATAGATTGCCATGAAATTTGATCCATACATTCACGCTCCCATCAAGATGAATTTGAACAACTTTGATGATCCCTTTATGTTCCATATAGCACCATCATCAATTGTCCAGTTCTTTACTTTACAACCAAATTCCTGCAAAACTAATGACACACCCATCAATTCCAGCTGTAGTTTGTATTAATTAGCAAATGTCAGCATGCTAACACGCTAAACTAGGATCATGAAGGTGGTAAACTTTATACTAACCTACTAAGTTAGCATTTAGCTTAAAGCACCACTGTACCTAAATGCAGCTTCACAGAGCAGCTAGCGTGGCTGTAGACTGTCAGTCTGGTTGGCTGTTTCTCAAGTTTATTTGTCTTTTGGCCCACCTGCATCTAATTAAAATACCTATTGTTTTTACCTGTTACAAGTATTTTACCCATGAGCATCCAAACTATGTAAAATAAAACAGCACAGTGTAGCGTCTGACCGTAAGTTGTCAAGTCATTCCAAGCAACATGCATTTAGCATGATGGACTTGATTGTAAGAAACCACTGAGCAGCAGTCAATTCTTCCTGACTCTTTAAGCATGAAGAACTGCATCTGTCTCCTTTAACCCACAATTCCTTGTGTCTTGGGATTACTTCCCACAGAGTAAATTGTTTAGAGGACAGAGACTGACGTGTTCAGTATTTAGTGCCTCATCAGGAGGAACAAAGAGAAATGAGGGTTCTTGGTGTGTAGGTTGTAGGATGTTTCTTTCTCCGCACACTGACTCTGTGTGAGTGATTTCTCAGTAAATGGCTGCTAATGCTGTGTTGCTTTCAGTGGTCATCTATTATTAGCGGGTTGGACCAGAGCTGATGGAATTCACCTGAGGCCCGCTCTCACTTCCCCATCACTGCCGCAAACCAACTGCTACATAACTAATGCACAGGGCTCTTCCTGTACAGGTGCATGTGGTGCGCGTGTGAGAGTGTGTATGTGTGTGTGTGTGCGCGTGCGGCTATTTTTAATCCAATCCCAACCGCAAAGATTCACGACACCCAAATTTATCTTGTCAGGCTGTGGTAGCCACAGCAGCAGCAGCAGCAGCAGCACATTTTTCTTTACATTTACTGGAAAAGAGTCTCACTGCTGCTTCATTCTGAGATGAAATGATTGGGAAAATCATACGTTTTGTTTTCTTTTTCAACCACCAGAAGGTGCAACGGACGTAACAGAGATGTTGGATAGATGAATTAATGACTCATGCTTTTCAGTAGCACTGTGTGAAACATGATGGTACTGGTAACAGCAGTTAGTAAATTTAAGATTCGTGTGAAACTGGAAAAAACTGGTTGACTTCAAGGAATATCCATTACAAAGAATTTGAAATTGTCTTTAATGTGGCTCACAAGTAGCTAAAAACACAAAGTATTAATGGAATAAAAGCATTTTGGATTAAAAAACTGGTAACTGGTTTCAACTTTATAGGTTCATCTGAATGGATATTTTGAAATGTCCTCACTGGATTGTGTTGGAGCTCTCAGAGGCCAATAATGTGTGCTAATTTATATTTGAACATCTTTTATTCTAAAGTCAATTATTAAAACCAAAATTAGTTAAAGTAACCAGTGAGATCATCAGTGTTAAACTGCCAGACCTGTCTGACATTTTCCACAAGTGAGCAATTTCAAAGGCTCGAGCCATTTTTGTCCTATTCATCCTCCGTATGGAGAGTTGGAGCTTCCCTCTGGACGGACATTCAGATTATCAAAGGCCAGGTCTAACAGGGTGAGAGAGTCTCTCATGGTGGATGATGTTTTAAGCATTGATGACTGGGTTTGATCTTTAGGTTTTATGTCATATTGTCATTGATAGATTTATGTACAGCTTGTGTGGCAGGCTTTAGCATATGCTGTACATATTTTAATGTTTAATGTCAGTCTCATTGGTAGGGGGGCCTTAAAGAGACATGAGCTAAAACTGCCTGTTCAGACAGAGGCTGAACTTAGAGGCTGCATAAAGGGTCAGTGCAAGATAAATTTTTGATTTGAGTTTTTTGAACTGTGAATCATGCAAAGCTACTCTAGTGGGGTCCCAGAATAAAAATATAGAGCCGTAAATGAGCATAATAGGTCCCCTTTAAAATTACAGTTGAATATGAAGTCGTGTTAGCGCCCCCTAGAGGCTTGTGTGTGTGTTACAGTCACAATATATAAAGGAAACAGCATTTAAACCATTATGACTCATTGAATTGAAATCTGCTGAAATGTGGAGTCTAAAGGATTGTGTATAGTAACAAGAAATTAGAGCCATTAGGAAGGAGGTCAAAGGTCACAGCGAGGTAGAAATGATAGTTCAGTAAATTAAATGCCAATTCATTTTTTATGTCAGATCTTTGAAGTTTAAGTCTTTATTCTCTACTATCACCATGATATACTGCAAACACACACACTAACTGGAAATCCACTTCAAAATCGAGATGTGAGCGGTGCGTAAGTGCCACTGAAGCGTTCTATCCATTCAATCCACAGCAACTCCGACCAGCGTTCGGATGTCTCGTCTCTGTCCACACAACCAGCTGTCTGTCAGCAGCAGCTCCTGATGTGCTGAGAGGACAGCGGCTGGCCAGACTGACCGACGGTAGAAATTTACGGAACCAAAAAAGTTTTCGTGAAGGCACCACGGGAATAAATTGACCCTGTTTGTATTTATTGATTCATTGATATTTCCATGGCCACAGCAGCGGGGGTGAAGCACAAGAGTAATGGATGTCAGAAATGCTTGTGGATTAGTCATTACAGTATACTGCTATGGGTAAAAGTCACAGGAGAATGGAAATCATATTTATTCTACCTATTTTAGAAAGAAAAGAACCTATATCTACAGTAGCTGTATCTACTGCTACATATTTCAAAACAGTAAAGGGAAGTTCAACATTCAGTTCATGTAAAAACAATAATAATAATACTAGACATTATGCCTAATTGTATGTTTATGGCTAAAACAGATCAAATCGATGACATTGGAAGAATAAGTAAGCAAACAACATGCAATGGACAGTGTAATGGACATGGCAAGAAAGTAAAACAGGTTCAAATGACTTTTTTTTTAACAAGCCAAGTCATAAATATGAGTTTTTAACCAGGATTTCTACTTCATTCTACCTCAGTAGAATGGTTATTGCTCAGTCTCCACCAACTACAGTGTAAAATATCCGAAGCTCTGTAGCTGCTAAGTGTTTCACTTTTCTTCACCAGCTAGTTCTTATATTTGCATGTTAGCTGTTTGGTGCTGGGCTGATAGTGTGCATTGGGTTTATCAGAGCTTGTTTGCTGAAAACAGCTGCCTGCTGCTGCTGGAAACAAGGTTATTGAGAACTGTGAGACTGAACTATTCAGTAAATGTGCCGTTAAACCAATACTATGAGCTACAAGAGGCTAAAAAAACATGATGAAGGGGCACTGCCATTTGGTGATTTAGCAAGTAAGTAACTAATTAAAAGGACAGTAAAATCATCTCTAGAACAGAGGTTTCAGCTTGTTAAGATTTTAAAAATGAACCAAGTTCCCTGCTTTCCTTTTCAAAAGCACTAGCTCCTCTTTAGATCTCTCTAGCTGTTTGTTTCATAAAAGCAGTTGTCACATTTTCCAGCGGCTGATTTCTTATTTTGGAGTGAACCTCGCCAATTCCTCGGCGGTATCAGCGGGAGGGTCCTGACTGGAGGACGAGAGCAGAGGAAGAGCTGATAGGAGTCGAACCCCTCTGGCTCGGCGCTCAGTCATGTTTACACTTGACGACAGGACGCCATGAAAGAGCGAGGAGAGGCGGAAGATAAAAGGCAAGAGAAGAAAGAAAGTAAAGAGAGGGAATGAGAGAGATGGGGGGGGGGGGGCAGAGAGAGGAGGGGGGGAGGAAGGTGAGGGAGAGAGGAGAAGAAAGGAAAGAGGACTGAGAGGAGGAGAGGTTGTTTTTAGTGTTAATGAAATCTGATAAAGGGTTGATTCAGGATGAACAGTGTCGGTGATGCTCAGATGACAAATTTAACCTTAAAGCTTCATGCTAAAATTACATTAGAAGCCTCAGTTAAATAAAACCTGCTCTTTATAGGATTGTTAGCATTAGCAATTGTTAGCACACAGTTGAGTTTTATAACATCAGCGTTTAGATAGGAGGGTGCTGTTGGGAATGTATTTAAACCATTCAGCTGGAAACCTTGGATTCACTCAATCGAGGTGTTTCTTTTTCCTCATGGTTCACAAGCTGTTTGCCATTTATTGTTGTTTATGCTTCGTCAGTTGATCATAGTAAATAACCAGCCAACTGAAAATCATGTAAACACCATACCTGCAATTGGATTGGCTGTTGTATGAACTGAAATGTAAAAAAGTTCAGTTTTAATTGAATTAGGTCACAATTATCATCCCCTGCAATTATCAGCTAATGCATCATTTTCATGGCTGATATTTTGAGATGTTATAGCATTAAAAGCACACGTGTAATTTATAATATTATCGGCTGCATCCCGTTTATGTGAGTCATCATTAATGTCGCAAGCTTCACTGGTGTGTTTCCTGGTATGACTGGTTTGAATTTCTGCTGTAGAAAAGGTCCACGGCACGTATCGATACACAAAGCAACTGATGAAACTTAGTCGCACGAGGTTACATGAAAAAGGTTTCATATGTGGCAGAGAGTTCAAAAGATGGGGAAGCACCTAACCATGGAACCAAAGCCAGAGCCTTAAGGGTCCGCAGAGGCATGCAGGTTGTTGAATAAAACTTTGAACTAAGACATTAATTCAGTTCATTTGTCCATTCATCCGTCTTTCACAATATTGTTTAGTTTTTATTCACTGAAGAAAAATGTAATGCATTTTGTCATGACAGAATTAATGTACCGCCCAGCAAGCAACCCAGTGATACAAATCAAACACCCCCACAGTGAAACCATGTGTCTAGCAGGTGAAAAATAGGTAAAAAATATGTGAAAACAGCCATAACGTTTTTCAAAAATGCTGCAGCATTATGGGAATTCAAGTGACTCTCAAAAGAGAAAAGAAGTCTGATGCATAAGTGAGGGGAAAGCAGGAAAGCAGAGAAGATCTACTGGCTTGCTTAAGTCTTTCTTGGTGACTGCTAATGGTGTATTTAATCATATTACTTGGCTAATGTTTTAATGCATGTGGCACCTGCCCTCTTTGTTCAAACATATACAATGGCAAGCATTTTCCTTTCAAAGAGGACATAGCAAGACATTGTTACAGTACCACAAAACCTTTCAAGGAGGAAGTCGCGGTAGATGGTTGGATGCACAAAGCGTCTGACTTTGTCCCTGAAGATCACGTCGTCTAGCAGCAGTCAGTGTTGATTTCTTCAATACATGATCGCCATCTTTCCCGAACCTTAACCACATAGTTTTAGTTGCCAACCAACATGTTTTTGTTCATACGATAATTGGAACAACTGTCTTGTGAATTGAATCATAATCAAATGAAATGATTCCTCATTTCCTGTTGACACTTTTTGAACCCCCTGAAGGACCCTTCAAGGTCTCCAAGTACTGGAACGTTCTGAGCATTTTGGATTAAGCAGCTTTTTTTTTTAAGTTGTTACTAAAAAACAAACAAAAAACACAATAGATTTAATATTCCAGACCTGTTGTTGTATTCGGAGAGAGGAAAGGAGGGATGAAGGGAGGAATCAGCCACTTTGCCACTGCTGAAAGAAGGAAGGAGAGGGAAAAAGAAGAAAATAAGATGCAAGGCTGTTTTTTATTTTCCCTGCTAATTAAAAGCAGATGTCAAGGTACAACTGAGCTTGTTTAACGCAGCACAACTGTTTCCTGATTTTCTTTCTAGGCTTCTCTGCACTTGTTGAGAGACCATTTTGCTTCTACTCATCCAACCCACTGGACTTTCTCCAGTTTCAAAAATCCCTCTCTCTCTCTCTCTCTGTATGATTAAGTCTTGTTCGTCCCTCTGCTTGCATTAGCTCTAAGCTGGCAGGTGTCTATGAGATAGAGTTTTATAAAGCCAACAAACACAAAAACCTCCGCAGAGAGACAGGAGCCTTAATTGAATTGTCAAACACAAATCTACCCAGAGTCGGTTTGAGACAAAAACTCATCCGAAACTTGGTCTGTCTGTCTCTGTGACAGCTTAACTGTCTCACTGCCTCATTGTCCACCCGTCTGTCTATCCGTCTGTCTTTCATTTGTTTTTTGGCGTCCACTGAGACTGTTTAAGGGGAATTCAGGGACGAGTTGTTGGAAAATAAGATGTGACGCAGGTGTTTGCCTCCAGGGAGTATGTCATTTTTGGAGTGTTTTGACTGTATTTCTTAATTCATATTTTAGGATGACACGTTCTCAAAATGTAACTGTAACTTTCTGTTGTGTTCCCATCACTTTAATGTCACAGAGAGAAAGATGAGTCATTTCAGTCATTTCAGTGTCATTTTGCTTTCACTTGGGAGTAGTAAAGGTGTTTAAGTCCCGTTAAAGTGAAAACGAAATAAGTAGCTTCAACTTTAATATATACAGTCATACAGAAGACATAATAATCAGTGCAAGTGTTGCATGACCTGTGTGCACGAGAGAGGTGTGAGTGAGCATCATGGTGACCACAACTTTTTTCTCGCTCTTAGTTTGTCTGACAAGTCATCCACATGTTAGTTGATGAACACGTTAGCTAGCTTAACTTTTTTTAGCACAAGTACTTCTACTTTTGGCATTTTGTAGCTGTTACCAAACAGCTTCGGGTGGATAACCACCACTCTCTGGACTGGAGTAGAGCCGACCCTGATTTGCATGTAGCCGAGAAAACTAAGGTGGGTTTGATCAGATTCACAGTTCTGGAAAGAGATACACAAACGTGCCCACTTTAAGTGAAAGCGTGTTAGGATCTCATTAGAATTTTATCCAGATATTAGACACTTGATATTATAAGTGGAGCATACTGTATATTTCAGGTGTCCTGTTACAATTACCTGCCAGAAATGGGTATATTGCTTGGAATTGGTGTTACTTAGAAAATACATCATAATGCTTATTACTGTTAGTAGTTGATGATGTGTCCTGACTCATAAAAGTTCGGTTTAATGTGATAGATAGGAGCAAATATTTTACAGTTATCATTATTATTATCATTTTTATTGTTATTTTAAAATATATTTGTATCTAAAATTAATTTGTGATGAAAGTAGTCGGACTAATTAAAAGTTTTAGAAGGCTGCATAACTTCCTGCTACTGAAAACATTAATGTTCCAGTCATTACTCCACAATCATGTCGCTATTAAAGCTGGGGTAGGCAACTTCTGGAAATAAAGCTAGCTTTAGCATGAGACTCCTACGGAAGCAGCTCCGCTCCCCCCCCCCCCTCCCTGTTTCTGCTCCGTAGCTCCGCCCCACCCCTCACCTGTGTCCTTGTGAACTCGCGCAGCCGCTGTATTGATTTCTCTCCAGGGACTGGAAGTAACAGAGCTTTTCTGTTGGGTTTTACATCATGCTTTACTTGTAAAACATCATCCTCACAGGTAAGAACTACATACATTTTTACAAACAGTTGCCACAATATGAAATAAGAGATCGTAGTTAGCCTTAGTTTAGTGTTACAGTTTGGCAATGCAAACTCTAAGGCCCGCCCACTTTTCAGTAGTCCAATCAAATGCAGGATATGACTGAAATCCCTCTTGTAACTTTACACCGCTGTACACTGGGAAATACATCACAACACAGAAACTAGCGATGCTTTAACTTCCGTTTCATAGGGCCGTTAAATTTTATTACACTTATTACAGTGCAGGTGCCCTGCTCGCTTGTTTAGGTGTGTTGCTCCAGTAAAGTATGTCAGTCTACCTGTTCCAAGTCACCTGCTGACTTGATGCTCTAGGAGCTGCTCTGTGGTCAGAGCTGGAACTCCAGAGATGAGCCCAAGCTGTCATGGGTCTGAGGGATGCATCACTGTCTTTCTGGGCATCCCCTCGTCATCAGCCAGCTGTCTTCTCATGATGGGGCTCTGCAGGTCTGGCATGTAACTATAGTCCTTTGGAACTGCATAGCATATAAGCTCCAGACTTTGCAGTACCTAAAGAAAAAAAGATAAAACATGACACAACAATAAGTACATGATGACACCTTTGATTGTAGTAGTTTTTGTAGTAGTTGAATTTGTAATTGTAATTATAAATACATGTAAGTCAGGGATTTATTAACGTAATTGGGTATAACGTACAGCAAAACGTCAATCCTGTTTTTCATTGCTGGTCTATGGACATGATGGTTATAATCCAGGCCTCATACACAGGTGGGCTGGAGAAGAACCTCTTGGAAGCGCACATGAAGATGTGGCTGTGAAATGACTCAAGTTATGCAGTTGATCTACATGTAGTACAAATGGCAAATTATAAAACACTTTAAATATATTTTCTCTAATAATAAAAGGATAAAATACATTCTTATTTCTTCACCTGATATGTCCAAAGTGAACCATGTGATTATGAACACACACTTTATTACTAAAAATGAACTATACACTTACCTGAAAGGCAAAAACTTTTCCACATCCCTCAGCCACAGATTAAGGTCCTGTGTGCAGTCTTGCTCAGTCCAGATGTCGCTGTGGCTCTCGGGTAGCGGTCCGTGGTGGCAGGTGACATGGTGCAAAACACCGGTCCGCAATGATTGAAATCACACAGACAATTTGGGTAAAATGAGACAGACAGTTCAAAAAGTAATGCAGTAGTCAATATCAATAAATAAGAAAATCCATAAAGGCCAATATCTGCAATGAAAACACGTCTGATAAGGAATGAAAACTTACCCCTGACTGTAGCTAGATCATTGTGTAAATTGAAGAAAGCAACACAAGCCGCACAAAGTGGTGACCGACAACCAGAGTCCCAGTAGAAGTGCCTAATTGGTGGATACTAAAACACATTCAACTGGTGGACATGAAAAATACAACTCACCAATCACGAATCGATTAGCCTGCTGCTGCCTTAAACACACTGCGAGTGTAACTGCCCTGATTTTGCCAAGTGGTTGTTGTCCTGAGATCAACATTTTGTATGATAGCCCTGGGACAACAACTGCCTCAGCCAATCAGTGTTTCTGATGTCAGGTAAAAATAGCTGTGCAAAGAGGCTCAAGTTACAAGCTGAGACCAACATGAAAGTTTTCAAATTTATTAGTTAGTTTACACTAGTCTGCTAGTACAGCTATATTACTATGAGGATATTAAAATGCATAATTGCTTTTTAGATTAGCATTAGCCACTATGGAAGTAAGCTAACATTCGCTTGCAAAGATGATCTAAGTTAGTCGAATTGCTATACCAAAACTGAGGAGCATTGCTATATTTCTGGTTCAAACTGAAAATGATATTTAGATGTTGATATTTTTACAGTGTGCCTAGCTAAAATAGCTAAAACTTTGCTAGGTAGCAAACATGAACAAGCTAGCAGGCCACAAAGCCAATATCAACTTTTGTAAATATAAATAATATTTGATTCAAAAAGACATTTGATTTCTTTTTATATTTAAAGGGCACTAGCAAAATATCTAGCTTTAGCTAACAAGGCATAAACTCCCCTCAGTTATTGATGTTGGTTGAGCTTAGGGTAGTGATAGATTCAACAATTTTATGGGCAATGCTGCAGGCAACAAGCAGCAGTGAGTGCTAGGGTTGAAAATCTATCCAATATGCTGAGGCAACTCTTAGGGTACTGTTTAACAACAGAAATTGTCTGTATTATTGCTTAGTCTGTCACTATTCTTGGATTAGGGATACTCTGGGCAATTTTTTGGGCAACAGCCCTGCATGAGCCCACTGAAAAATTTTGGGAAGTTTCCGCTGTACACACGTCTTTACCGGAGGTAAACAACACATGCGGGAAAATGAAGTTAGCAGCTTACCTGTACCGGAGAAGAACGACAAGCTCAGAATCCAACTTTAGGTCGATGCAAAGTTCTCTCCATCTCTGAAACGCTTTGCCGATATATTGACACGTGTTTTATTGCATTTATTTTCATACTGTCTTTTAGACTCTCTTTTTGATAAGTCCATCTTCCTTTTTTGCGGTTGCTTTGATGCTTGTAGGCAGTTGTTGCCAATGCTGGAATAACAGCTTTTTCTCCAGGATTTTCCGCCATTGAATCAGACCATCTGAAGGGACGTGCACATGCATCTGCATTTGTACAACAGCCAATAGGAACGCCTGCTCTCTGAAATGACCCATGATTGGCTTAAATCTCCTGTCACAGGCTAGATTTTCTAAAGCCGGAACACAGAGCCAAGAGGAGGTGCGGAAGTCTAGTATTCTCTCAGACCACTTGAATGACAATATGCTGAAAGGTTATTATGGAATTTTTGCCCAATGACGCCAAAAAAAAAAAAAAAAAAAAAAAAATCTGCCTACCCCAGCTTTAAATCAGTAACCACTTCAATAAACCCTGTTTTCTTTTTTTAATTCTGCTTGCAACTAGTTTCCAGCCAGCCTTTGGCACTGTGCCTTCATGTGCATTGTTCTCACTTAGTCTTTATAAAAGTTTTGCTAACTCTGCTGCTTTTTAGCTTCCGACCAGTTTGCACAATTTTTTTTTTTTTTTTTTTTTTTTTTTTTTTGAATTTCCTTTTGTTCCTCTGGTTGTGATGGTGTGTAGAGATCTAAGCCACAGTTGGCTCGGCTTCACATGGGCCTGTGTGGAGAGACGAGGGGGTTTGTCAAAGGAATCGCCTGCGCCGCTTATTCTTCCTCCACCACAGAGATGGAGAAAAAAAAACAAAACAAAAGAAAAAACAAAAAGGAACGGCCTTCTTATTATCAATATTAATCTCTCTTTTTGGAAAGGCATCTGTAGGCTCTGAGCTCGGCTGTCTTTAAAAAAACACAACGCCGCTGATTCAAGAAAGCCATGTTTGAACTTGCTAATGTTTTTTTCTCTCTTACTTTTTCTGTCTCTCCCTCCCATTCTCTCTTTCTCTCTTTCTTTCTCTCTGTCTACATGAGCTATTCTCTCTCTTCATTTAGCGTGCCATTAGCTCTCCAAGCTGTTGTTTGTTTTCTTGCTTGAATGTGCTTTTTTTGAACAAAAGAGCAGAAAAACAGGCAACTTAAAAAAAAAAAAGACACAAGTGACTAAAAATAAGCCATGTACTGTTTTTGTTATGTGTGTGTATGTGTGTGTGTGTGTTGGTGGCTGCAAATGTTTTCTTGTGTGTCTGTATGATTGGTTGCATGCTTATGAAAATGTGTGCACATGTGTGTGCGTGTGTGTGAGGGCACTGGCACTAAACTTACTTGGGTCCAGATGTTCTAATTATAGAACAGCTCTGCTGCCTAATGACAGGAAGCGCTGGCCCCTGTGTATGTGCACATGTGTATGTGTGTGCATGCATGTGCAAGAGAGAAAGTTACTGACAGACACACTAACACATTGACTGAATGTGCGTGAGACAGAAACATGAATGAAATTCTCATCATTAACCTCTTGAACCCTGATTTCCTCCTTAAATTATCCCTTAACTAGTTCTAAAGTTTGATACAAACCTTCCCTCTCTCTATTCGATGGCAACATATATATATTGTTTATCAGTTAGTTCCAGCTCTTCATTGAAGCTATATGATGTTTACACTTAGTGAAATATTCAAAACCAAGACTTAATGTTCTTTTATGGATGCACTATTACCATAAATTAAGTCTTACATATTTCAACATCGTAAAATTTTTATTTGGCATTTATTTTTGTTTTGTTTGAAATTTTTTTGCTGCTAGTTTCAAAGTGATGTCTTAATCTCGGTAGTATGATCAAATCTGAACTCTTTTTCATGACCTCAGTTTGAAAAATATATACATTCTTTTCTACAAATCACGCTTTTTTCATTTAGCTACCGTAATAATCAAAGTTGTTTTCAAATGTTAAATGTACAAGAACTTTGTCTGAACTAGAAAAGGGTTTTCCGAAGAAAACGTGTGTGTGCATGCTGCTGAAAATTTCCACCTGGAACATTTGAAATAAATAGAAAACAAATGAAATAGAAATTCTGAAAAAGAATGGTACAGTTTTACACAGACAGTGAAAGTGTGCTTCCCTTCCCACCTCCTGTCAGATATTAAAAAAACACCCTTGTAATGTTGACCCTCGTGATGAAAATGCAGGACATGTCTTCCAGGTGATCAGCCCACAGTGATGAGAGTGGGAGGGACTATTAAACCTCACTTTTTGATATCTGGTCAAGATAGTACAAGAAGATTATGTGCTCAGTTTTGTGCTCAGGAACTATTAGAAAGTGATCAAGATTGTGAATCTGATCAGATGTTTGATGCCAACTTTCAGTTGACATCTTTTGATACTCAGTGTTTCAGACACATTTTGGTAAGCACTGAGGTTAAATACTTAAAGCAGCAAGTCATAGTGGTCGGATTAAATGGTTGGCATACGAAGCTCAGGACTCTGACACTAGAAACTGGGGTTAACATCTTGTGTGTGGTTATGTTAGGGGAAGATTGTTGTCGGGTTAAATATTTTTTACACATGGATCCACCTATGAGTCTGGCTTGGTTAAAGAAGTCAAACCTTTCTTGTAGCCTTGTCTCGTGTCAAGATAAATGTTCTTATTGTATGAAAACATGACAAAGATACAGAATATAAAACCCAATGGATTGTCTAACAGTTCTTACAGCCTGCTTTGTAGGCTGTAATGACCTGCAGTTATAACCTGCGTGTGATGTGATGATCATCAAAACCTTACTTTTCCCCCTTCAGCTCTCAGGCACATTTCAAACGTAACTCCTGTGAGTTTTGTATTCACTTCACTCATAGTTGTTCACAACCTTTAGGCCTTTGAGGAAAAAAAGAAAAATCGGATTCCATCACTGGATCTAATAAACAACCGCCAAAATAAATCAGCATTCAGTTGCAGAGAAAAAATATTGTGCAAGTATTTTTTCTTCTGCTCATGGAAGGTTTGCTTTATTCTCTTTCATGTGGGTTTTATGATCCCTGGGTCCTTTAAGAACAAAGAAAAAAGAAACACAAGTCAACAAAAATCCATCAGTAATAATCAGTAACCACCAGTCAATAAAAATGCCCTATGGAAACTTATTTTCATAACAGACGCGTGCTTTTTGGTCAGTAGTAGCCTTGATGATGGTCATTCCTGTCCTCTCTCTCTCCTCGTTACCATGGTAACAAGATGTCAATTGATGTGGCATCTCCATCCTCATCTCCAACTGTCCTCTCGATCAGAGCTCTGTAACCACGGAGACGGATAGAGAGAAGAGTTGGGTTTTTTTTTTTTTCAAGCTTTGTGTATGAAGGCTCAGATGGAGTTGCCGTCTGCTGCCCTGCCTTGCTCAAAGGCTCCTCGGGGAGGGTTAGAGGGAGGTTTTCTCAATTCAAAACAGCAACACTGCTCATAATCCTTCTTTTCTGACCTTGATTTCTCAGTAGGAGAGAAATAAATAAATAACAGCAATAAAATAAGGGAGGAGGACAGAGATGAAGGGAAGGAATCAAAAGGGGAAGGGAAGGACAATGAATAGAATGAGGAAATAACATAAAGGTGAAGGAGAAACGTAAGGAAGTTGGATGGGAAGAGGAAAGAAGAGGAGAAAAGAAAGAAAACAAGGAGAGAAAGAAAGAAACCATAGCATTAGTTGGAAGAGAAGGAGGGAGGAAGGAGAGATATGTAGGGAAGGAAAGAAGGATAAAATGGAAATTTTAAAAAGTAAAGAAAGGAGGAGGGAATGAGGGAAGGAGACAGAATAGGAGTAAAGGAAGGGAGGCAAGGAGAGAAATAAATAAATGATATATAAAAAGAATGAGAGGAAGGGAAGGAAATATGAATAGAAGGAAATGAAGGAAAAGAGGGCAGTGAGGAACGGAGATTGAGGAGAGAGGAGGAGGAAAGAAATGAAAAGAAAAAGAGGGTGAGGGAGAAACGAAGGAAGCAAAGGAAGGAAAGAAGGGAGATGAGGAAAGAGAGCACCAATCATGTAACAAAACAGGACGTGGTAGACTTCCTGGATGTGATCATTACATCACTTCCCCTGCTTGTCCAGCCTCACACACACACGCACGCGCACACACACACACACACACACACACACACACACACACACACACACACACACTTAGTAGGATTGTGGGTGTTAGACAGTTTAAGCGGCTTTAAAGGAGAAGATACAGAGACGTAATCTGACTCTTAATTCTTACTGTCTCATCTTTGCGTGTGTGTGTGTGTGTGTGTGTGTGATTACCCAGGATAATAACATGAATGTAGTTCAGTGAAAGTACAAGAAGCTTCTCTTTGCATTATATAAAATGATTGAATTAGATGCTTGTGTCTCTGCCGTCCTCCATCTTTTTCTGTCACTCATCTTTTATGTCAGCTGTTGTTTTTTGCTTCATAATTGTTGTTGTTAACATATTATTATTATTTTTGATAAAGATTTAACACTTCTCATTTCCTTTCCTTTTCATTTTTTCTCCATCTCTGTCCATTCACTTCCGAGTTGTCTCCTGTCAATCAAACTGCATGGGCGGGATTGTTTCTTTTCAATTTCTGTTGATGCCTTGTTCTCTTAAGCCATGTTGTATATCACTGCTCATGTCAGCTACAAAGTTCTTCTGCTGGTGTTTTTTTTTTCCATCCTGTAGACAATATAAAAACATGACTGTAGTCACTGATGGCAGGTTTCTGATGGGATATTTTGAAATGTGGAGTTTGGGCTCTATTATTGTTAATGATAAAAGCCTTTTGCCTTCTATCTTTAGCAATGATTGAAGCTTCAAAGGCAAAATCTTTAGAAGAAATTTACGGTGCTCTCTTCATTCTGAAAAACATGCCCAACATGTGCAGCGCCCAGGGCTCCCAATAAGCTAGCGTTAGCTTCGGTCCAAGGTAGTGGGGTGTGCTTTCAGATAGTGAAAAGCAACACCCACACTCCTTATTTGGAAGGTCCTGGCTCCAAACGGATGAGATGAAGCTGCAACTCTGGGTTTCTATTGCAAACCAACGAGTGACATCAGTCTATGGTTGAAACTGAATTACTGATAGAAGTTGAAGTGGCAGTTGAAACTGAAAGGAGTTAACATGGCAGTTGAAATGAAGTGATAAAAAGAGCTGGAAGTGACACATTAACACATAAGAAAAGCTATGAAACAGTTCAACACCCTGTGGAGAGAGTGTATTGACTTCTTATTTATGGAGAGAAGTTGGAAGCTTCTCCGTTCACTTCAGTACAGTCAGTCTTCTTGAGGCAGCATCTAGTAGCCAACTGCCGCTCAAAGCACTTCAGATCTGACATGAACATTCAGCTTTGGTGGTGTCCACTTTCAAACCAGCTGGAAATGTTGAACATTGCTTTATTTTCATTTAGAGGCAGAGCTCTTATGTTTCAAGTAAATCCCAGTAAACGTTGACTTCAAGGCTGTAATGGCTCATCATGGCTGCAACCATTACCATGGGAGATGTAGTGTCTGAAATGTTCCCAGTTGGGACAGGTGTAAAATGTTTGATTACACAGCAGGGTTTGGCTGAAAACAAGACTTCAGAGTATCTTCAGTGAATACGGAGGTTTGAAAACCACCAGTATCTTTTTCATCTCATATAAAAAACAGAATGTTTTTATATCACTGTTCATGCAGAGCTCTCTTTATGTCGACCGTTACTGAGTTTTATCTGCTGTGTTTCAATGAGTCTCTATACAGAGCCGAGACCCATATGTCTACTTCTGATGATGATTTTCATTCCAAACAAGGAATGAAAATTACTGTATTTTTATTTTTCAATTTTCAGGAACATTTCAATGTTTGAGCGAGTCTGTTTGATTTGAAGATATTAAGAAATACCTAAATCAATTAGATGACGGGACTTTTTCCGATCATCATCACGCTATTTGATTGTGTGTGGTTTCTTGTATGTGTGTTGGGGGATGGGGCTGGCCTGCAGTTAATTATAGAGTTTGGTTGGAGACCAGATGAGAACAGTGGGGCTATACAGCTCACACAGGTGCACACACACACTTGATTTTTTCGCAGCATGACCACTGTCCTCATTTCTGTCAATCAGAGACCATTTATTACCATCATCACCGTGTGTGTGTCTGTCTGTGTGTGTGTGTGTGTGCTATGCGTGTGTGAATAAAGGTCTTCAGTTATCATTACCTTACATAAACAACATGTTGAAAAGTCTTCATGGTGAATGTGTGTCACAGTCACACAGTTAAAAGTAAAGCTGCTCAATGCAGGTGGGATTTCTGATAGATTTTACTTTGGTCATCTTGTGGTCATTGAGGAGAAGCTCTTTGTCTGTGTATCCAGTCACCTGGTACATGATGCATCTACAGCTGTGGAACAAGATTAAAAAAAAAAAAAGAGCAGTGATGTAGAAGCAGGTGTGTGACATTGCATGTGAACAGAGATCCATTGGTACAATTCAAATGAGATGCAGTGCATTTTCCTGTGTGGTCCAGTTCATGCTGTGAAAGCTGTCAACTGAACTCTGTTGTGGACCAAACAACCAGGCTTAGACCGCTTGAAGAGGAGAGTCTCAAGCGAACTGGTGCATTCGTGGTGTAAAAGAACAACTACGGGACTGTGGTAACACATATGTGCATCAGCATATGAATCAGCAATTTTCCCTGATTCATCAAAGTGAAAAGCAGTTTATCAGAGGTGGGCTGCATGTTTTATCAGTTACTCATTCGGAAGTGAGTGAAACAAAGCGACCACACAGAATCCGTTTTTCTGTTTCTACGTGTTTGTCATTATTCATAACAGATGCCCCAAAACAACATGTGTTTACGTTATAGTGGCAGCGCCCCCTAGAGGCCTTAGTAATTATGATTCGTGTCTGTTGGGAGCCAAAGAGGAAGGCAGGTGATGTGATTATAGAGCAATAAAAGTCTGTAGAGGGGGGGGGTCAGGGTGGTTGGACTAGTTAAAAAAAAAATGTTGGACTTTAACATGGGAGACAACTGTTTGTTTGCTGTTTCCAAAAACCCTGAACACTGGATTCATTTTAACCATGACTGTTGTCATTTCCTGAGACAATGGTTTAACCCAGACCATGATCATTCCCTAACCAAGTTGTGTTTGCGCCTAAACCTAACTTATCCAGAACCATAGCTTCTCACACCATAAAAGAGATTTATTTTTCAATGGTTTTGGAATTGACAGACAAATGATCTCCTATTGATAGTTGTGTGAGATCAGAAGACAGTTCTATGTATAGTTTTAAAGGGCAGTTAGAAATGGCATATTTGTAGTTTATTTGTTAGACTTGCTTAACAGATGAAATGCAGTTGTAGTCTGGACTAATATTGCTCATAATCAGTTATGTCTTTCTGCTCTTTGTGACACTTGGGAAGATGAATAAACACAAAAATGTTCAGTAAAGTGTAGCATGACAGTCACCATAACTGTCCAATGAATGAGTTACCTACTTGACTTTATGTTTACAGCTCTGTTATAATAAGTCAGTAAGAACTCAAAATGGACCAGAACTAAAAGCCAAAAATGCATTTTTTTTCTTTGGTTTGGACCAACACAATCGAACTACAGGTGTGAAAGTGACCTCATAATCTTAGCATTCAGTCAGTGGTTTTGTAATTTGTCCTTAACAGCTTGCTTTTCCCATGATTCTGTAGCAACTGACATTTAAGACCAGACCAGATGATTTCTCTTTTTTGGCCACAAAGACATTTTGGTTGCCTCGTCTGTATGTTTAGAATCATTGTTCTGATGCCTACAATCGAGGAACTATGTATATATAGTATAACATATACACTGAAAAACCTCACAGTTCTCATGCTTTGTCTCTGCTCTGTACATGCACAATGATGAATCAATATAAATCAATATAAATAAGTCAATAAAAATCCTTAGTGATCACACAGACACACACACACACACACACACACACACACACACACACAGGCTAACTGTATTAATAAGAGTCTGTTTTGTGTCAGGCAGGTCTTAATAGGATCAGTGTGAGAGACATGGAGCTGTCTGTCAGTCTAAGTTCATTAACTGATGATAGATAACCTGCACTGTGTGTGTGTGTGTGTGTGTGTGTGAGAGAGAGAGAGAGAGAGAAAGAGAGAGTGAGAGAGAAATATGTGTGCTTTTAAGAATGTGTTTTCCTGCTTGTGTGTAAATTCTCTCTCTCTCTGGTGTAATTTATAGCCCTCAATCGGAGGCCTTATCAGGTGCAGGACACATGGACGCCTCCTTCTCTCCTCCTCCTCCACGTCTTTCAACTCCTGCACACCAACTTGTATTTTTCTCTACTCTTTTTCCTCTCCTCCCTCTCTTCCAATCTCTCCCCTCCTCTTACTTTTCAATACTGAAGGATTCTTTCTTTAATTGCTGTCCTCCTCATCCTCATCCTCTCCATCTTCACCTCCACTTTTCTTGCATCTGGACCAGCTATCTTCAAACTCTCCTCTTCTACTTTAATTTTATTTCTCCTCTGTTCTCCTCTCCTCAGACTTTATTTGCTGAACAAAAATATGTGTTTCCAAGGTAGTAGAACATGGTACAATATCTGTTAATAGATAGCAAAACTGTCTCATTCACCCCCTGAATATTCTAGTTATTATTAGTAGATATTGTTCGGTTTGACAGTTTGAAATTGTTCTGGTCAGCAGTGCCAATGAAGTTTGGTTCAAACAAATCTTTCATCTCACCACACTAAAACTTTGGTTTTGATACTGGTAGCAAGTCATCCATTTCAGTACTAACTTAATTTTTTTACTTGTTAAATACTATTTTGTGCTCATCATATTCTAATAATTCATCTGATCTAGTATATGTTCCCTAAATCTGATTGTTCCAGTGTGCGTTCCCCAAATCTGACAGATCAAATGTGTTCCCGAACAATGTGTGTTCAAAGTGTGTGCAAAATGTCTAACTAAGTGTGTTCCTTAAAGTGATCTCAACAAATGCAAACGATCCAGGGTGTGTTCCCTAAATCACACCAATCAAATGTCTGTTCTCCAAATCCATCTGATCAAGTGTGTGTTCCTTAAATTAGGCTGATCAAATGTGTTCCCCAAGAATGTGTGCTCAACGTGTGTGTAAAGTGTCTAACGAAATATGTTCCCAAACAATTGAGTGTGTGTTCCTTAAATCCGATACCAATTCAGGGTATGTTCCCTAAATCATACGAATCAAATATTCAAATGTTCCTTAATCCATCTGATCAAATCATCTGATTGAACATGTGTGTTATCTCCAAATCTAAATGATCAAGATTATGTTGCCAAAATCAGACTGATAAAGTGTGTGTGTTCCCTAAACCTGATATGTCAACTGTACGGTCCCCTAATCCAAACGATCCATGGTGTGTTCCCTAAATCTTACCAATTAAATATCTGTTCTCAAGTGAATGTTCCCTAAATTCCTCAATACTGTGGGTTCGAAGATCCAAGTGTGTCTGATAAAGTATGATTCCAAACAAATCATGTGTGTGTTCCCTAAATCTGGTTTATCAAGTGTGTTCCCCAAATCAGACTCATCATATGTGTGTTCCCTGAATCCAACTGACCAACTGTCTGCTACCAAAATCAATCTGATTGGTGTTTAGGGAAATCAAATCCACCTATGAAAGTGTGTGTATTCCCTAAACCCAACTGATCATAATGTCATCCCTAAATCCAACATATCAAGTGTGTGTTCCCTAGATCTAAGTGATTAACTATATGTTTCCAAAATCCAGCCAATCATGTAATGTGTTCCCCAAATTCAGATGTGGTCCCAAAATTCACCTAACTTAAAGGTATATGTTCTTTAAAGTGTGTGTTCCTTAAATTCAGTCAGTCAAGTGTATGTTGCCTAAATCTACCTGGTTCCCTAAATTCCAATGATCAAGTCTTTAATAACTAAATCCATCCAATCTCATGTGAGTTCCTTAAATTTGAATTTGTTGGATTTGTTATCAAATGTGTGTTCCCTAAATCCAATTTACCATCAAGTGTTTTTGCCTAATCTTCACTAAACCTGCATTTTAGTCTATTCTATTGTGTTCTATTGTATTCTATTGTATTCTATACTATTCTATCCTATTCTATTCCATTCTGTTCTACCAATAGAAAGCCTAAAGGCTGAGAGGTTTTGAGAGGTGTTGAGGTAGAGACTTGTGGTTTGACTTCAAAAGGCTTTTTGTAACTGAACCACTTTATTTCTATTGTGCTAGCACACACGCACCAGCGCGTACACACACACAAACGCACACACACCCTCTCACACAGATAAGCTGACATTCCAAATGACTCGACAATGAATGTAAGCTGCTCACTATACACACACTGACACAATGGAGAGCCTATTGAAGAGAGATTTGTGCATTACAATACATGAGACGACTGTGTGTGTGTGTGTGTGTGTGTGTATATGCGTGTGTACTGTAAGCGAGAGCTGTGTTTGCACATTTCAGTCGACCTGAATGAACTGATCTACCTGTCATGTACAAAATACATCCCTCTTTGTTGATGTCAGTGTGTCTGAACCTCTCTACATCTGTCTTCATACTCAAACGACAAGACAGGTTGTTTGTCAGTGTGTTATGGCTGCTGCGAAAATGATGTTGTCTGATCTGCCACTTCTACTTAAGGTTTGATTAAGTTTAGGCAACTAAGACTATTTGGATAAGATTAGGAAAAGATTGTGGTCGTGGTTAAAAGAAAATAACGTTGACTGTTGGTGGAACTGTATGATTGTATAGTTGGGGTTGAATCTAATCACATACTGGTCTCCTGCTATGTTTTTTTCTTGTTATTGACCAACCCTACAAGAGAACATTAGACTTTATTTCATATGTCAGACATGCACCTCGTTAAGTATATGTGATGGCAATCTATAATGTCGGTCTCATGTATAAATAAGAGCTCGAGTCACTTCTATGTAAAAGTCAAGATAGTAGTCGTATACCTGGTAACATTTCTACAACACTTCCAACACGGCACGAGTCTGGATTGAATACTCAGATGAATGTAAACGGCTGCAGCAGCACAAGCTTAAACATGCACAGAGAGACATTAAATGCATGTATTGTCATAATTTCTCACATAATTATCATGTTCTTTGCACAAATAAAATACAACCAGTTTTTTAAGCTTTACACCTCAAAACATGAACACTCAAAACACACTGAACATTCACGAGACCAGAAATGTTATGTTTTCCATTTCCTTAAAGGGTTATATACAGTGTATGTCTGTGTATGTTTTTTTCTTTCTTCTTGTTCTCCTCTATATGTTTTATTAACAGCTCTGCTCTTGATTTCATAATCTCTTTGACGCCCTTTCTGCTTTCTGACACTCTAGAATGCTGCGTAATTTTAAATTTCTTTATGGGAAACTTTATAATCAATAGTCGCATCTATGTTTGGCTTCTGATTGCTGGTTCCATTTTGAATCTAGTTTCAAGATGTTAAAAGACCCAGATTTAGTAAAAGCCAAATGAATGTCCGATGAAGTAAGGTATTCATTTACCTACATATTGAAGTACACAGAAGTACTGCTCAAACACACTCCAGCAGTGTGTGGCTGTAGCAGGAATCAAACCTGTGACCTCAGTTAACAGACTGACCTTTGATCGATATGATATCCTGGATGCAGTGTGATGACAGAGGGGATTAGTGGTCTGTAGGAAGCAGACCATTAAATTTCAGAGACACATTAAAGGCTCTGCAATCATAATCAATAATGTTTAATGACATGAAGCATAGAGAGATAATGATTCACGCTGCTGTAGTTGATTATAGACACAATGCAGCAATAACATGTAGTATTAAGTGTTGGTGCAGGTTTATGGTGAAAGTGATGAAAGATATTGATTATGTGAGTGATAAAAATGTGGATATGAGGACTAAGGATTAGTATGTCAGCTGCTGAGTAAATGAAAACAAAAACGACGTATATGTATAAAATCAGTGGTTTAAAACATCAAGTATAATGAAATGCTGTGGGGATTTTTTTCTCATTCTATTTAATGAATTCATTGTTTACTTTAGCTGATCATTATTATTATTATGGTTTTTTCTAAATTATTTTTCTGCTTCTTGGTTTAATTTTCAACCAATATGATCAGAAGACTGTACTGTATGTACTGTAAATGTTTCTTCTTTCCATATCATCAACTCTCTGTTTCACTTTCCTGACCCTAAACTGCCATCATTGCTATGTTGTGTTTAGTTTCCTGTCATTCAAATGTTAATCTCTCTCTCTCTCTCTCTCTCTCTCTCTCTCTCTCTCTCTCATACAGATATGGAGGAGAGAACGAGTGCAGGATCATGGGCAAGTGGAAGTCGTTCTTCCAAGGTAACAAATTGCTATAACAACAATACTACTGTTAATAATGATTACTACTACTACTGTTAAATGTAATTGCTTTTAGCACTATTATTATTTCTCTTGTTGCCATTTATTCAGAACTGCTACTACTTGCTGGTATTAGCTCTACTTTACTATAACCATTGACTGTTTATCAAGGAACCTGATGTTTTCTAACATAGTTGCTCATCAGCCTTTTGTTTCCAGAACCCTGAAATAACGACCGTCACTTCATTGCTCTATCTAACTTACACCTTGAGCCCTTAGCATGAACAGTGGTTAAACTATTGATGAAATCATTTTTGAAGTGTCCTGTTACACAGGGCAAGACCCTGTATATAGCTACTTCCACAGCACATGTACTGACATATTTTCAACATCTATAGAAAACTCAGCTGTCAGATCTCAGTGCATCTCTAATTAATCTACTGTATTTTTGCTTATAAATATCAGAAAAGACCACTTTAATGTCCAGAGAAAAGAATATTTTTCATGGCTGTGAACATATTTATAGTTTTGATATTTAATATAATATAAAATGACTAATTTGACATTTTGGGAATTATGCATATTCGGTTTCTTGCCTAGAGTTTGATGAGAGGATTGATACCCTCATGTCTGTATACAGTAAATATGAAGCCATAGCCAGCAGGCAATTAGCTTTGCTTAGCTTAGCTTAGTTTAGTATAAAGACTGGAAGCATTGGGAAACACACTGGCTCTGTCCAAAGATTTAAAAAAAAGACCTAAAACTCACTAATTAAAATATTATCTTGTCATGTCTAACTATTTCTTGACTGGATGCAGTGACTTCCTCGAGTCTTGTTGTCATCATGAGGATTCCAGAGGAAGACTTAAGGAAGTCACTGTGCCCAGCCCAAGAAGTAGTCCCCAACATAATCCCCTGTAAAACCAAAACTTTTCATTTGTACCTTTTGTTTTTTGTATGGATTAAACATCATGTTAGGTGGTGATTCCAGTGGTATTAAGCTACCTGTTACCTGTTTAGGCTAGGCTAAACTAGCCACCTGCTGGCTGTAGCATATTTGGCATACAGGTTGAGAGTGGTAGCGATCTTCTCATGTAAGTCTCAGCAAAAAAAGCAAATAAACGTAGCTCCCAAAATACCAAATTATTCCTTTCAGCTTAAATCAAAACACGCCTGATCAGGCCAGCAGTATTTCTAATAGTGGTAGTACTACAATTAGTTCTGTCACTGTTAGTACTAAAGATAGTACTGCTGATATCTGCTGCTATATGTTACCTCTGCAATTGCAGTTATTACTATCACTACTATTCCTGCTGCTATTAATAATTACAACAGGATAGAATGTGGAAATCATTTTTCAGCCCACGTTTCTGTCTCTCTCTCCAGAGTTATGCAGATGGATCTCAGTACATGGCATCACATGACAGCCTCTCACCTCCGTACGCCAACTCCAGGCTAACAGGTATGCTGCCGACTGTGTGTGTGTGTGTGTTTGCGCGTGTGTGTTGTTATTATTTTACATTGCACTTCTTTCTTGCAGTGAACTTCGGATTCACTGCTGTGTTGGGTTCTGTTCTGATAGTGTGTGTGTGTGTATGTGTGTGTGTGCGTGTGCGTGCAGAGAATTAGTGAAACACTAGTGTACACTGGAGGAGACAGGTCATCTGGCATGCAATTTCTCTCTCCCTCTCTCTCTCTATCTCCCTGCCCGCCGTGTGGAAAACGCCAGGCAGTGTGTGCTCATTTACCCATGATGCTCTCTGCCTCTGGCTCTCTCTGATGTGGCGCCAGTTGTGAGCAAATGGCCACTGACACAGATAATCTGCCTCTCTCTCTCTCACTCACACACACAGAGACATATAAACACTCAAACACACACACACACACACAACACAGAGCTTAATTACCTTTGACTGGATGCATCAAATATGGAAGATGTCAGCTCTTAGCTATCTCACTCTACCTGCTCTCTCTCAGTCTCTCAACTCTTGATTTTGGTTTAAGGTCTGGTGCGAAAACCTTTTATTTTGAAGCCAGAAAGTGGTAAACAGGTGTCTGTGTGTGTGTATGTGTGTGTTTTGTCATTTTAGATAGACTGGCAACAAGACAATACTCATATATACACTATATGTGCAGAAGTATGTGAACAAAAATTCATTACAGCTCTATGTGAAGTAGTTGAATATGTCATAAGTGAGGTCTAACACTGATGTTGGATGATGAGGTCTGGCTCACAGTTGGTGTTCCAGTTCAGTGATGGATGAGGTTGAGGTCAGGGCTCTGGGCAGGCAAGTCAAGTTCTTCCACATTAAAAACTGGAAAAGTCATTTCTTTATGGAGCTGGCATTGTGCACAGGGTCATTGTCACACTTTAACAGGAAAGGGCTTTCCCCAAACTGTTGCCACAAAGTTGGAATTATCCTGTTAAAATATGTCTAAAATATAATTTATATTTCCCTCCATTGGATCCAAGCAATTTACTCAAATAATGAAAAACAGCTCCAGACCAAAAGTACTCTAATGTTGGCTGTATCTCCAAACATTAACTTTCAGTGGAACTAAAAAAAAAGGGACATTGTTCGGGTGGATAACAGCTAATATTTAAACCATTCTAACCATTTAGATGTGTTTCAGACAGATCAATGAGTCATGGAGTAATGGAAAAAGCAATTTTTCCCCCTACATTTTCATTATGAGGGAAATTGCTAACAAAAAGTTTTTCATTTGTGTACACATTAAAATAAATTCTGTGTGTAAAAATGAAAGCCACTTGAGATTCTCTTTCAAAATATCCAGTGTAGGGATGTCAACAATTAACCGTTAAACATTTTTGACCAGTTACGCATGTCTGTCCCTGTTTTATTTTGTATACACACTCCGCTAACGACTAGACAATGACCTGTTCACAACATCAGATATTCTTTTTGAATGGAGAAAGTACCAGTGTAAAACTGACTTCTACACGGAGCGTTGCATTATGGGTTGTTTGTAGCATTAATGTTGCTAGGCTAGCGAGTGTCTTAAAGTCTGTTTACAGTGAGTGTGTTAGAGTCAGTCAGCACTAAAAGTGTTTCCTTAGTCCAGCTTAACCTGCAGCACTTTCTGAAGGCTCGTGTTACGTGTTTTTCTGCCACGGAGGAAATAAATTCATGACAAGTGAAAACGAGTCCAAAGCGTCTGCCGACGTCTCTACTGCAGACACAGAATATGTCAAGCTGCCAAATACCGCTGTCACAGATGATAAGGAGCGCAAAAAGACAAACAGGAAGTCTTACAAATGCTAACTACTGGAGAAAATAATTTTTAACTGCTTCCAGGAGCCTGACAGGAGACTGAGTGAGTATGTAACTATACTATTATATAAATTATATTCAAAAAGTAACGTTTTTCCAAAAACAGCCTGTATTATAGTATATTATATTATATTATATTATATTATATTATATTATATTATATTTGTAACTCGAGCCTGAGTAACGTTACGTCATACCATCGAGAGCTGTGACTAAACGCAGTGAAAACACTTTCAGGAGAAGGATGAGCTAAAAGTCAAGCTAACCAGGGCAGACAAGCTAGCTCTGACCACCGACTGCTGAACAGCCACCACAGATGAAAACTAACATTGTATTACAACATTTCTCAAAGATTTAGTTTTCAGATAATGGGTGTTGGTCTGTCACAAGCAAAATTAATCGAAAATGACATCCCTAATCCAGCGGTTACTTCAAATTAACACAAATGAAAATGAATAAAAATAAATATTTTTAAAAGTATAAACGTTTTTAAAATTAGGAAAATGATAATTCTGGAAATTGTCTAGTAAGTCATGAATTCACATTGACAATATATATATATTATAAAGAAATATAAAACTTCAGAGTTCAGGATCCTTTGCAGGAATGATCCATTGTGTGTGCGATGTGTTGTGACAGTGTTGTGATTATGGTTTGTAGCTGCACAGGCAGAGAGGAAGAGACGGCCCAGAGTCAGAAATGGAAATATTCTATTCTTCATCTGGCACACGGGAACCGCAATTTACTTTGATAATGATAACACTAAGAGACAGAGACAGCCATGGATATGGAGCACACACACACACATACACACACACACACACACACACACGCACACACGCACTCCACCATTGCCAACAGTCTTCCAGAAAACATGCTCTTCACTTTCCACCCGTGACTGTTGTGGTTTAACAGAATCATTTCTCAGTCAGCTGGTCTGGTAAAATCTGATTGTCTTCTGCGTCTGTTGGCTTTTCTGTCACTCTCTAACTCATTGTGTGTCCTGATGGCAAATGCAGTGTTTCAGTATCAATATTAAAACCACAGAGCTTTCATTAAAATCAGTGAGGCTGTGTTGCCCAGCTGCAAGTTCCAGAGAGTGATCTGACCTTACTTATTCCCCCAAATGTTAGCCACACAAACAGAGAGGGAGAAAATATTCATGAGGTTTTAATTTTTAACGCACAAACTTGACTTTCTCCAGTGTTGACAGCTTAAAACTATCGTGATATGCTAAAAAGATTCTGAAAAAAAGTGTATGTATGTTGTTCTCTCTGACCAAACTAAAGTCACTTTGGCCTTGTTCAGACTGCCAGCCCAAATCCATTTATTTGCATATTCAGATTGTATCCAGATTGATTTTAGAAAGTCTGGACAGCAAAAAACCATCAGACCAAGTGTCTTTTGCGTCACTCGCAATGCGACATACAACGACAACGTTAAATCCAGAGTGATGGAAGTGCATCAGAGTGGCTGAGCAGAATCCATGCTGCTACTAGCAGAGCAGTATGGAGGACAACACAGAGACGGTGTGTCCGATGATGGCTCTCCATTTCACACGCTTCCACATTAGAAAACCACGTCACCGACGTACATAGTTCCTGACACCTACGTCGTTACCACAGCAACCCATGCAGATAGGTTGGTGATGTCTGGACACACAAATCTGATCTGATCACTTGCTAATAACAGTGTGGACAGTCTGTCTTAAAGATCTGCTTTGAGAAACAAATCTGATTTGCCTGCAGTGCATTACTGTGTGTCGCTAAGGTGTTTCTTAATGGTTGCTGGACAGTTAACAACTCCTTGGCAGGGCATTGCGAGGTGCTTGCTTTGGCTTTCTAGGTCATTGCTGATGTATTGTTAGGTGGTTGCTTTGCAGCTACTGGGGTGTCATGTGTTGGTGAGTTTTTACACTTGTTTGGGTGTTTGCTATGGTGTTACTGGCCCCATGTGGAACTGTCTGATCCGCTGCGTAGGAGACAGTCATGGATGTTTCGTGTTAAAAAGTTTAAGGAAGCTGCTATGCTCTGTTCTTTATTGGAGGTGGGAAAGTTAACCCAGCTTATATTTGCCAAACTAATATGTTAGGCCTCATCCTTTAAGCCTTTTGTATGTTTAAACTGAAACATTCTGCTTGAGATCACTTCCCTTAAAACATGAATCGCATCTTTGTGTGGCTTTATGCTTTTGAAAACATACTTGACAGTGCAGTGCTGTCCCAAATTCAACTACTGTTACTTTTATTACGTTGTTCTTATGTAGTGCAGAGGTGGTCAGGATGGCTGGACTTAATGTTACTATAATCCCTTGCATTTTGTGGGGAATGACTACAGTTTGTCTGAAATACTCTGAGGTTGGAGATTTGTTATTTGGTGACAGTCATGATTCTCACCTGAAATGAACTAAAACTAAAAAAAAAAAGAAAGAAAGACTGAGACTGTTTAATGAACCTGAACAACCTGAGCGTGTTGAGTGTGAACACAGCCTCTCTCTCTCTCTCTCTCTCTCTCTCTCTCTCTCTTTCTCTCTGTCTCTCTCTCCCTCGCTCTAACCTTGTCTGTCTTTCTTAACCCCCCCACCATCAGATTAGAGTGATGTTATGCTCTAGATAATCAGCGAAGGGATTAGTGTCATCTCAGCGACCCTACTAGATTAATCTGCCGCCTCACACACACACACACACACACACACACACACACACAGAGCGATCTAGCAATCAAAAGATGTGTGTAAATGTGAGCTTGCACTTACATATATGTTTATATAAGTACACACACACAGTTGTGATGGATGTATGTGTGTTTTGGTGTGTATCTTCATGTGTTTGCTTTGGGTTTGGAGTGGTTTGTGTGTAAATTTGTGTGTCTCAATGTGTAGATTTGTGTGTGTATGTGTGTGCGTGTGTGTGTGGGTATGACTTAAGTCACTTTCAGGGACACACACCAGACTTAAGACCAGTTGATTGGGGATGACTTGTGTGACTGGGGGCAAAAGCTGTGTCCCCAATTGGTAAAATGCTGATTTTTGGGTCAGTGGTTAAGGTTAGGGTAAGTCACCAGGAAATGAATGTAAGTCGATGTAATGTCCCCAAAAGTGACTTAAGCCAACCGCTGTGTGTGTGTGTGTGTGTGTGTGTGTGTGTGTGTGTATTTTACTTGTGGGCTGGCAGGTTACTGTGTCAGCGTCTGAGTGTTTGATGTAAGCTTCTGTATGGATGTGGTTTCATGTGATTATATGTGTGGAGTGTGTGTGTAAATGAGTGGATGTGCTCTTGTACTAGTGAATTGTTCCATGTGTGTGTTCAAGTTCATTTAGACATTTGTTGGTGATGGTTGCTTCTCGTGTGTGTGTGTGTGTGTGTTGTGTAAATGAATATTTCTCTAAACTTGTGCTTGTGTATATTTTTTGCATGTTCTGTGTGTGTGTGCATAATTTTTTCTTTGCTGCTTTTGTGTATGTAGTTGTGCGTGAGTGTGCGCTTGCATGTGTGTGTGTTTGTGTGACTTTTTGTCTGTGACTGTATTAGTGTGTGATGCTGGCTTTCATGCATTTGTGTGTACAGTATGTATGATGTTAGGAGTGAGGTGTGTGTGTTTTTTGTATGAATGAGTGTATTTATGCACTTTGGTTTGTGTGTATTTAAGTTTAGCATATATGTGTGTGTATATGTGGTTTTACAGTATATGTGTGTATGTGTATACCTGATCCTAGTTGCTTTGCAGAGCAGGTGCACCACCCTGCCTCCCGCCCCAGTAACTGTCACCTACATAGTAAATGAGAGGCTCAGTGGTTTCAGCTCGTAAGCACATTTTGTTCTGTTATAAATAAACGATTTGATGTGGCTTCAGTCTGATTGTGATGCACAGCAGCTTCATACTACCAGCTTCTACCGCTTCCGTTCTGTAATTTCAAATCTAATTTGCCCAAGTGAAGGTGACGGAGCACGGAGGATGTTTCCCCAAGAATTCCTCTGTGTCGCACTCGTCAAAATTTGTAATGTGGTTGTCAGCTAGCGGGTCTTCTCAGATCGTTCGGTGCTTTGCAAGGGCATCTTAAAGGACATTATTTTTCTTGGCTTCTTCTGTGCATCCAAGACAGAGATAGGTCCAGTGCATGTGTAGCCTAGCGTAGCACAAAGACTGGAAGCAGAGGGAAACTGCTAGCCCATCAGAAGTCTACAGCCATCCTAGCAGCTTTATGAGGATACAGTTAGCAACGGTGATACGTTGAGCTACATGCTAATTTCATCATAATAACCTGCTTGCTTTCTATTTCTAAACCTGTTCAATAAACACAATGCAACATCTAAATCAGATAGCTTTGAAGTTGTTGAAAAGTGTATTTTCTTCTAACCTTAACCCACTTTAGATGAATAGTAAACTTAATTATTTAAATTTACAGTAACACTTACAATAAAGAGTGAATTTTGTGCAGTAAATGTTACTGGAAAAGACAATAGGATAAGAAAATTAACACATACTGTATTTTTTTAAAAACAGTCATAAATATCAGGCTCTAATTCTCTAAAAGTTTAAAATATAAAGTCGTTATCATTAAATGTATGAATACATTGTTATATATAATGAGAGAGCAGCATTAAACAGCACTGTATATTAAAAAAACTGGTATAAACTTGATGATCTTGGCTCCCTCCTCCTCCTCTTGTTGTTTTTGTTGAAATGCAGTGAGTCAGCCGTCTGTCTCACCTCTGTGTGACCTTATTAATGAGTGTTGAGCCATGAGGCTGGACCCCCTCTGCGGAGGTCACATCTGGACACTTTATATAGAAATATATATCTGTCTCTCTCTCTGTCTCTCTTTTCTTCTGTCTGTCGCTCACTCCAAATTTCCTCCAGTCTTTGTTTCATTTTCTTTGTTTTTCTCTTTTCTTCCTCTTCTTGTTTTCCTTTTCCTTGTATCTTTCTTCGTTCCTCTCTAGATATATCATATCATAGTTAATCATATATGTCTCTTCTCTTCCCTCTTGTCATTCTCCCCTCTTGTCCCATTCTCTCCTTTTCCCATCCTCTCTCCTCTCTTCTCTTTTTAAAAAAAAAAATTTCTTTCTCCCCATCTCTGTGTCATCATCTACTCTTCTCACCCCATCTCTCCTCCACGGAGACCAGGCCCTCCTGTCTCCCTCTCTACCCCAGGAACCCCTCACCTCAGCTGGGTGTGGTGCCAAGGTCATCCCCCTGTCGCTCCCTGCTGGGTCTGGGTCTTTGTGTGCAGAATGTTTAAGAGGAGAGGAGAAGAGAGGACAGGAGGAGGAGAGGGGAGGAGGGGAAGGGAAGGGAGGAGAGGAGAGGAGAAGAGAGGAGAGGGGAGGAGAGGAAAATCAGAAAAAAACTCACATTGGAGAATCTGGTAACATAATTTTTACCATGATCAGCTATCAATCAATGAATGACAGTGAATGAAGTCCATGAGATGCTGTTGAAAGCTCTGAAAAGCTATTAAGTAGACCTTTGAGCTGAGATTGTTTTAGTTACACATAGTGCTCCCAAGGGTCAAGAATGAACTTCCATGCTCGAGTCTCAAGTATCAGTCAAGAATGTAATAAAATAAATATGAATAAAACAAGAGTTTTTTTTTCTTTTAATATCCTGTATTTCCTGCTCCGCTGTCAGTGATTTTGTTTCTATTGTTTCTGCTGATTGAAACAGAACAGCCACTGTCTCATTCAGTATTTTGAATGGATGTCATGCATTGATTAGCGCTGAACTGACTTTGTCGCATTAACACGGACGCACAATGTAAGCCACTGTGGAGTATTTGCTATATTATTGTTTTGAAGGGGCTGTGTATCACATGTAAATTGTCTGTGTAATTAGATCTGACATCATAATAATAGGTCTCGTCAAGGCGAGAGGGCGGAGGGTGGAAATGTAAAACATACACTCAGAAAAGAACGGTTCATCGGGGAGCACTTCAGCGTTCCTGACCGCGGGGGGAAAATGTCCTGGAGTATTTTGTCAAGAGCCCTTTTAGGTTTCTTGAGGAACTGTCAGTTAATTAGCTATCACTTTTTGAAAAGAGTCAGAAAGGAAATAGTGAGGCTGGGGAAGAGCTATACTGTAGGTCTTCAGTTTTAGAGGCAGGTGGTGTTAGTGGTGTTCAAGTCTACAAACTGAGATTTTAGTATTTACTTGGATTTATTGCCAAAATTGACCTCTTTCACAAGAAAAAGACTGCAGGAATGAGGCATTTTGAGCATGTTTGTGCCTGTATGTCTGTGTGAACACAGGTGTACTAAATAAAACTGTCATAGATACTAAAATTATCTGCAACTGAGGTTAAAGAAGCTGAAAAGATCATAAAATGTTGCTTAGCCTTAAGTTTAGAAATGTCAGATTTGACAGTTTTATTAAAAACATTATGAATGACACTGACACAAATAGCAGCTAAGTTTAAAATCCTTTTATATGTTTGAATATAGCCTAAATCTGCTGTTAACCACCATGCTAGATAGTTAGCATGCTAATGTTAATTACACAGCTTACGCTACTCTTTGTTGACAATAATTAACGTTATTATTAGTAACTCAAATGACTGTGACTACTTTAGAGATGACAGCAATGGAGACAAAACATTTAACATGTATTAATCTGAGACAAATTCATCTTTTTAGCTAGTAATTGTTGTGAACAGTTTAGTGATGGGATGCTAACGCCACCGTGCTCCCAACTGAGAATGTGTGTGTTTAACTTGTGTACTGCATCAGATGTACACTAATACAAAAATGTCTTATATCATAATCCCCTAAACATCAGCCCTCATCATCATTGCTTTCTGTGAAGCCTCAGCAGATATAACCTTATAAATCCAAACGGAAAATAAGTTCTCAGAATATTCTATCTGAAATTCATGTGATCTTGAAAACCCCATTCAAAACTGTGATAGGTACAGATTACTGTACATCAGTTGTGCTATCTAGGATGTGAAAACATTGAAGCTTAATGTCTTAAAATCACTCAGATGGCAGATAAAATCTTCTGATTCCAGCGTCACCAAATGTTGATGAAGAAGAGTGCAAAATCTGTAAAAGTGAAAAGCTAATGCAACCCTCCTTCCAACATGGTGAAAAGAGTCCCAGAGTCCCATAAAATAACAAGACAACAGTCAACCATGGGTGTCATTGTCATTGTTGGTTAGCATTACATGAAAGGGTTCCACAAGGACTTCCTCAGACTGAGGATTCCCTTTATGTGTTTGATGTGAATCATTTGTCAAAGCTGTGGCAAGAAAGCTTCTGTTCCAGGTATAAAAGGTTTTTGGTAACTTAATTTAACCTGAACTTATTTCAAATTGATGTATGAAACTCTTACATGACCCGTCAGAGTTGGAAACAACTTAAAAGCTGCGAGAAATTATCAGCTTTAATTGGAAACAGTTTGAACGTTTTGCTCCTGCATCAGCCAATAAAAATGCAAATATTATGTCATACAGTATGACTCCTCAGTCTGTCTATCTATCTATCTATCTATCTATCTATCTATCTATCTATCTATCTATCTATCTATCTATCCATCTATCCATCTATCCATCGTCTATCTATCCATCTGTCTGTCTTCTCCATCTTCTGTCATCCATCCAGATGAGGCCTCTAGAGACCAAGCTCGGGTCATTCATGTTACACTGTGTGTGTGTGTGTGTGTGTGTGTGTGTGTGTGTGTGTGTGTGTGTGTCTTTCCTGCCTCCGTGTGTGCGTGTCCTTTATCTTTCTATCTCTGCATGTCTCTGCTGCTATGTGTGTGTACAACTTGTGCGTGCGTGTATATAATATATATGTGTGTGTGTGTGTGTTTGTGTGTGTGTGTGTGTGTGTGTGTGTGTGACAGACTGTGAAATGGTGCGTAGTAGCACCTGGGCCCTTCAGTGTTGATTGATCGGCTTGGTCATGTGGAAGAGTCCCATCTGGCCAGCCACGCTACGGTGTGTGTGTGTGTGTGTGTATGTGTGTGTCTGTGTGTGTGGGGCAGAGAGAGAGAGTGCTTGTTTGTGTGTAAGAGGTGAGAGAGAGAGATAGAGATGTGCGGCATAAAACAGTATGTTTATTGTGAGAGAGAGAGAAAGAGAGAGAGAGAGGGCTCTTCAGTTATAACTGTGGCTCCCAGAGGCCAAAGATGAACTGTATTTTATCATCTGAGAGAGAGAGAGAGAGAGAGAGAGAGAGAGAGAGAGAGAGAGAGAGAGGGGCTACATTTACATTACAAGCCTTAAAGGAAAATTCCCTCTTTTTTTAGAAGCTAGAACCTTGTTTTGATAAATATTGTGTTGGTCTAGGGCTGTTGTTTTTATGGTGTTGGGCTTTAAGCTCTTATGATAATGCTACAACATACAATGATATTTTGAGGAAGGCCCTTTCCTGTTTGACCATGTCATTGACCCCATGCACAACAACAGCGCTATAAAGAAGTGGTTTTCCCTGTTTTCTGTGGATGAATTTGCACAAAACCCTTTTGGTGGAAATGTAACACCAACTGTGAGTCAGGCCTTATCGCCCAACATCAGTGTACAACCTCACTAAAGCTCTTGTGGCTTAATGAACCTGAGCAGAGGCTAGCAGCAGATTAATGTCTATAGTTTTGGAATGATATAATCAACCATCACATGTACTGTAATGTGTTATATTCAGATGTCCACATACTTTAGGCCATGTAGTTCTTCTGATCTGTTGTTTTGGGTGATTACATTCTACCCACCAGTGTTATTTGAATATATTTTAATCCACCTTTTCTTGATAATAATTTTGAATTTTTGCACTAAAAAAGAACCTAAATAGCTTAGGAGCAAACTTTGGATATTTTGGGACCTTTTACGTATTTTTTAAAGCATTTCAGCCGCATTTTTGAGTCATCCGTCACACACGCTTCTGACAGAACAGTACAATTCTATGTTAATCACTACAGCTGTCTATACCGCCAGTGTAACGGTTTGCGTGTCACACACACTAGTCAATATTTTCATGTTAACAATGGGTTAAGTGACTATGTGTAATTGTAGCAGAGAACTGTCACCAACTCTGCAGCTCTACATATTGTTAGACTCTTTCACCACATGGGTTTGCACGCTCATCAACCCAGTTTCCAGGATCAGCAGGTATCTGCTTTCAGCAAATAAGTTCTGATAAAGCCACCTGCTATATTTCTGTCTGAACCCAACCCGAGTCCAAGAGAGTAGTAACTGAGCCCGACACAGTTTGTGTTACCCTGTCAGACAAGTGTTGTTACCATGGTTACAGAATGCCTGTTTACCCTGATTACACATGTGTGGGCATCTTGTAAACAACCATCAAAAGGCAGTGTTTTATATAGGTTATAGGTAGATTATTTTAACACACACACACACACTTTACACAATGTCATCAAAAATCAAGTAGGATAGCCCAGCTGACGTGACCGAACGTGACCAAAATCTGAACATCATTTTTATAACCTGTCAGGTCCCATCAGGCCTGGATCAAGTATCCACCCTCCACTACCCAGCACCAAACAGCAGACATAGTTACACAAAGTTAACATCTCGTAGTTACTGTAAAAAGCAAGATATATTTCTTAGGAGCCAAACCAGAGCTAAAAGGAGTGTGAATATCTAACACGTATTCATCAGGTGGACACAAACATGACTCCAAATGGATGATAATGACATTTTAATAGACAATTATTTGCTAACACATTCAACATTACAACTTAATAAAATAATATGTTTATTGTGTTGGCAGCTGCCCCTCCACTGACGACCTCCGTCAGCTGTCCTTCATTTTTCCCTATAAGCACCAGCATCATCATGTATGCCAGACCACAAATGCTCGAGCATTGTAAAAGTCACATGAATTCAGATATGACTTTTCAGACTGACGTCGCCACAAATGAGATATGTATCAGATTTAGGAGCATGTCAAAAAATGTGTGTAAATCTGGAATGATTTCACTCTGAGTCTCTTCTACTAAATGAACAAATGTGAGTTAAACATCAGGGACAGAAAGCTCAGTCTGAACGTGACTGAGAGACAAAAAGAAAAAAAAAAACAGATGCAGAGGGAAATGGAGACAGAGAGACAGACAGAGAGAGAGAGACAGACAGAGAGACAGTGTGTGTTTTCTGAAACGAAGCCAACTGATAATTAATGCCTCTGACATCATGGTGCTCTAATTAAGCCTGGCATTCATTAAGCCTATAGAGGGGGGTGTTCGTTAGTGGGTTTTTTGGAAGGGGGAATTTGTTAAGTCTTCATTGTTACACTTTTTAGACAATAGAGAAAGAGAGATGGAAGGAACAACAACAAGGAGGAGAGACATGGGCAGTAACACAGGACTTACAGGTGATGTTATGTGGTCTCAGAACGTCCTCAGCTTATGGGCAACAATACATGTCATCAGCTGATTGGCCAATCGCTAACTTTTCCATCTCAACAGACCTGACCTCATTTCATCACCAATCCATCTGATTGACCTTCTCTGTAGTTAGTTGGTAATCTAGAGATAATCAGAGCAGCTACCTATGTTAAAAATACATGTGATTAGCTAACTGTAATTGTTACACTGCTAGTTGTTAAACAAGAACTACATAGAACTACAACTGCACAGCTTAGCTTGAGTGTGCCATGTGGATTCTTCTGATACAGCACAGAATAGAGTATCAGAGTAGATGCTAGTAAAGAAAAGATAGTTTTAAAACAATAAGCTGAATGGAACAGACTAAGCAAGCTAGAAGTATCAGACAAAGGATGAATTCACTGGGAGAAAAGAAGTTACGACAAACTGAGCTATCACCAATTAATTCAGCTAAATAAAGCAGAATTAAAGGACTTAAAAATGAATAAAAGTAACTGGCGCCATGGGAGACAGGTTAGATGTAACGAACCAAGACTACAGGGGCAAGGACTAAAGGAGTCAGAACTAAAAGGCTAAGACCAAAGGCCTAATACTAAAGAAGCTTTTAAGAACAGTCGAGGTTAAAATCAAGCCTGAAGAAGCTAGTACTGAAGGATTCATCTAAACTAAGGTGTAGATCTAATACATAAAGGACTAAAAACAGCTAATGGAGCTTAAAAAAGCAGCTAGATTAGACTGAAGGACTACAACTAAAGGAGCTTGAAGACTAAAGGGTTACATTTTCACCAAAAATATGTAGCCTTATGAAAAGGAGCGAGGGGTGAAAGATGACTGGAGGATGAGAGCTAAAAGGGCTAACAAACCAAAGGAGCAGGCATTTAGTTTAGAAGGCTAGGAGCTACAGCTAAAGGACTATCTGAAGCAGCTTGAAGTGAAGGACTAGAGGTGGTTCTAGAAACAACTAGAGCTAAAGCAAAAGATTGATTTTGTGCTGCGCCAGATAAAAGTTGATGATCATGTGAGATATGGTGAAATCTTTGGTCAACAATCCAGAATAAGGTGCTATATCACACTGCGCAACACATTCAGCACCGGCCGATTTAAATCTTCAGCAACCAAAGACAGCTCGCCTCAAAGAATCTGCACTATGGCCCATCCTACAGAGTTACATGTGTTAAAAAAAGAAGGCAAAGAATGAAAATCATAGAAACAAGGAGGGAGAACAGCTGATATATAATGATCATAAATGAGAGGACGTGTAAAGTTGTATCACTGGGAAATGATAGAAAAGAAGAAAGAATACAGTAATATAGAGCGACAAAGAGAGAAAGTGAAAGAGGTGTGAAATGAAAAGTAAAGTTTGGGATCCCTATCCATTTTTTTGATTGGAGGATTTTCTGATAGCTAATTAGGCATGGAGGGCCAGCCATCGACAGCTGCATTCATCATCATAAAACGTAATAATTAATGACATTCCAACAAAGAAAAATATGCAAATGAGCTCCCCTCATTAGCATTTTCATATTCAGCTCCCATAATGCTTTTGCTGACAAGGTTGTAATTAATGAAAATTCATGTCTCTTAGCTGAGGTCTAGATTGGATCGCATTCATTCGCAATCCCCCAAACGAGTGGAGGGAAAAAAAAAAAAAAAAAAAACACGACAGGGATCACTGCCAAGTTTTTAGGGAGAAGAGAGGGAGGGGTGAGAGCCACAGAGAGAGAGAGAGAGTGAGACAAGAAGAGAAGTTAGAGAGAGAGAGAGAGAGAGAGAGGGGAAAGAGAGAGGAGAAAATGGAGATGGAGGAAGGCAGATGGCGAGAGATGAAAGGAAGACAGGCAGAGAGAGAGAGAGAGACAGATAAACAGCGGAGATGAGAGAGAGAGAGAAAGAGAAAAAAGCTAGAGAGATATGGAGGAAAAAAGAGGGACACCAGTACTGATACAGGAAGTCACAGAAAAGCGTGCAGAGTGAAAAGAGATACATTTAAAGAAAGAAAGGAGATGAGAAAAGATTATGAATTGAGGGAAACAGAGCGACGTAGAGAGCGAATGGTGGAGAGAAAGAAAACATTTGAGTGGACAGATCGATGCCAAAAGTATTGTTACTGTGATACTACTACTAGGTCTATTTAATAAGTATTGATTTGTATCCATTTTTATAAATCCTGATTTTGTCCCTTCTTCTTTTACAGTTTCAGTTTGATTTACTCGCTTAAATCTCTCTGGTGTCTCTCTGGTGATAAAAATGTTGACATGATTTGCGTCGGTTGTTGCAGTGTGCTCCCAGCAATGAGTTTAACAAGCAGCAGCAAGTGCTTCGCTGACTTTTTATACAGCAGGTTTCGCCTCTGTAATATTAGTCAGCACTCTGACAGAACTGGTATCAAACCAATGCATTTTTCTCAGGCTGCTACCGTACCAAAGCAAACAGTGCAACTCGTGTGTCAAGAGCAACGTGAACTCCGGTGCATATAAGATTGCTGTGGCAAGTGGGTAGGGATGTGCAGAGAGTCCAGTATTTGTATTTGTATGTGTATTTGTTAAGGCAGCAAAATTATTTGTATTTGTATTCGAATAAAAGTGGACAGAGGCTTAAAAATCCTGTTTTTGTTTTTATTACGCTTTTTAAAAAGCGTAAATTAAAATAAGTGTTCATGAAGCGTGTGTCTATAGCTCAGCTTTATCTCTGGGGAACACTCCCAACTCTGAGAGTGGTGTCCAAATTAGGAAATATGCGTCACATAGCAGGTGGATGTGACTCCCCTCACTGAGACCTACTGATAGACGTCACAGCGAAGCAGAGGAGAGACACTGAGATAGCGACGTAACCGACCTGCACTCTGGTATTAGACATGGTTTATTTTTCTTCCTGAGAACAAATAATTTTTGAAATATTTGTATGAAACAAATATTCGTAGCAAACCCACTATTTGTGCTTTGCTGAATAATGTATTTGTATTCAGGCACACCCCTACAAGTGGGGATACTGTTGCAGAATGGGACAAACAGCACCCCAAATAAAAGAAATCAGACTGAATTTGACTTATCAAACATCTGGTAACTTCTTGGTGGGGCTACGGTGGAATGAATGATCTTGGTGAGACTAATAGCCCCATTTAATCGGTGGAGTTTGCTCAGGCAGTAACTTTTATGTTGTGGCCTTTCATCACTGCTTCATACCAAGGAAATTGTATATTATTTCATGGATTAGTGAATCATTCTCCTCTGTCCAGACATATTGTATGAATTTTGTCAGCTGCCATTTGTGGTGAAGAAGAGAAAGGTCTTACAATCACGCCTGATTTCAGGCATAGAGCAGTTTTAAATTCATATCATATTTACTTCAATACATTGTACATATTTCCTCCTGGACAACATTTCAGGTTCACAAATTTTTTCTTTTCTTGCTTTAATTCCTGTGTACATGTGTCTATTCAGGTGTTTTGATGTGCAAGTTGTGTATAATAAGTTAAGTATTACCCTAGAAAATCTATTTGGTTTGAACATTATGTAGCATGCTTATATGTGTGTGTGTGTGTGTGTGTGTGTGTGTGTGTGTGTGTGAGAGAGAGAGAGAGAGAGAGAGAGAGAGAGAGAGAGAGAGAGGGGGGGAGACTGTCTTTGGAGAATGCTGCTGTACACCTGTGAAAATGTGGAGTCTAGAGCTTCTCTAAGAGCTTGTGTGTGTGTGTGTGTGTGTGTGTGTGTGTGTGTGTATGTGTGTGTGGTGGGGGGGTTGGGGTTGTCTTGGTGATGATACTGACAGAATGCAGTATCTGTGGTTTGGCACCTGAACACAGATAATAGTGATATTTTGCTCTTCACTCTGCAGCAACTTGTAATTGTCTTCACCCTCTGTAATAACAATATTCAACAACATGATGTCAGTTTGATCGGCAGCGCTGCTCTCGACATCCTGCAGGTTTTGCAGTAAACATGTGGTTGTCGTGTCCATCAGTGTGCGTCGGTTGGTTGGAGAACCTCTCGATCAGGTCCGATGGTTGATCAGGTTTATTTTACCTCTTCTGTTCTGGTTGATGGTTCCTTCACTTTACATGGTTGAGCAACAACAAACAAAACACTAGAACACTAGAAAACATTTTTTTAAAAAGGCTCAGTAGGTTTTAAACAGCTGGGCACCACAGTTTTCAACAAACCATACTCAAAGAGGAGGAACGTTTGTCGGTGACTAGTTTCAGAGGCGGATTAATACACATTTGGTGCTCTAGTGAGTATTTCTGGCAGCGGGGCAGTGTGTGTGTGGGATTGACTCAAAACAAACTACAATGTGTGTTCATGATAATGAAGGAACATATCAACCAATGAAATGGCTCATTAACACGTCTTTAATAGTTTTTGGACAACAACGGAGGTTTCGGTGCAGTTTTCAGACAATGCTGATGTGGAGTTTCCAAACAGGACAATATCACAGTTAATATATTAGATACTGCATATTGTGTGTGTGTGTGTGTGTGTCTAGAACATAAATCCAGATAGTTGAGCACAAGTCACACACACAGTTAGCTGTGCAGGTGTTGAAAGATAAAAAGTAGAAGTATTGTCTGTGTTATAAGCAGTAACTTGTCACTTAGTTTACTTTTTGAGTTAGTGAATTATATAAAAAGTCACTTTATTAAACTCTGTAGCTTTGAATGCATTTTTTCAATATGTAAAATTGCTTTAGTGTCTTGATCTTGAAACGTGCTCTACTGTATAAATTAAGTGTGTGAGCTATTTAAACACAAAAAGCATCAGTATCCAGTCAAATTTATTTGTGGAGATATAGAGTTTAGTAGATAAAAGAGAGAAAGGAGGGATCTGCACATTAATCCATAGGAAGAATAACACTCTACAGATTAGATGCTTTTGGTTTAGTTCAGGTTAAAGCAGGATAATCTCTGTAAAGTGCTGTTTGTTTGTCGGCTTCAACCTCCTGATAATGTCTGTTTAAAGTTAAACAGTCAAAAATACATTTAATACACTGACGACACTAATCATGTACACAATAAACACTCTCATTCTGATGAAATATTAAATAGAACATCTTCTCTCACAGTCTTTAATGTTAATACAGATGTTTAATCTGGTGACCTGGAGCTGCAAAACACTTCCAGACTTTATCTTGTAAATGTCAGATCTGTGAAGTAATCATCGTCTTAGCTTCCTCTAAACTGTACAGTTTTACAGAGAGACTATTCAAATATAAGCATCGGAGGTTCTTCACTTTAGAGTTATATGTTTTCCCTAAAATACACATGTAGAAATGTTTCTGCACAGGTAGAATATGAACATTTTTAACGCAGGTTCTGTAGAAAATCATGCAGAGTGTCGAACATGAAGCCACACAAGCAGGCGGAGGAGTCGACTCTGCAACGATGCTGGAATACTGATATGTTCTGCATGTGTGTGTGTGTGTGTGTGTGTGTTTAGTGTTGGCACGAGATAGCAGTTGCCCCCTGGGCTTTGCCAACGTGGCACTGCCCCCTCTGCAGCAGCATGGCACAGTCTCTGTCTTTGTTGTGAAACTGGCTCTGTGTGTGAGTGTGTGCTATTTAGTGTGTGTGTCTGTGTGTGTGTGTGTGTGTGTGTGTGTATGTGTGTGCGTGCCCTGGAAAAAGAGGTATCCAAAAAGAAGAAAAAAAGTGAAAATGTTGAAACAAACCAGTCGTTTGTTCAGACAAACTCAGCGTTTGGATGTTGAAATGTGAAAATTCGACATGTCCTGCTTTTTGTCTCCGTGTGTGTGTGTGTGTGTGTGTGTGTGTTGTATTGATTTTGGCAGATTTTGGACATGGTGTTTTTTTTCTTTATAACTGTTTGGAACATTTGTTTGGGACATTTTGGGAATTTTTACTCCCTCAGATATGGAATAATCAGAGCTGGGTGGGGCTAAACTAATGTAGCATGTGCATCAGTCTCTCTCTTTCTTTCTCTGTCTTCCCTCCATCTCTCCATTCATCTTTATCGATTATTTCACTCTTCCTCCCTTCTTTATTGCCTCTTTTTCCTCTCTCCTTCCTTTCATTTCTTCCTCCTGCCCTCTGTTTCTCTGTATCAGTCTGCTCTGCTGCTTTCTTTTCCTCCTTTCCTCCATCAGTCCTTCCCTCCCTTCATTCATTTGTCTTGTACCCTTTTTCCCCTCCTTCACTCTGGCTTTTCTCTCCTTCCTCATGATCTTCACCTCCTTCTGTTTTATTACCTCTTCTCTACGTCTCTCCTTCACTCCTCTCCAAACTCGCAACAGATAGCAATCGATTGATCTTTTCTTTTCTTATGAACCTGTAGTCTTTATGTATAATAGTGGGTCACTTCCCTGTAACTGACCTTTGACCTCTACCCTCTGACATCAGTGTTTACAGTGTTAAACAACAAGACAGATTATATGAATGATAGCATACTGAACCATAATAAAAGGTGGTGTCTGTAAATTGAAATGGCTGTCCTGAAACACTTCTTCTTCTTCTCTTTGAAAGTGAATTATTTAAAAATTCACTAATGTCTGCTGATGTTCTCTATGTGGAACAGACTGAACAAAAAAGTATCAATATTCTCATTAAGATGTTGAAATAATCACATCTCTCCTTTTTAGTTTGTTTGATTTTGATTGATTGACACATGTGTTTTATAATCAAAAAATAAAGGTATCTCTTGTAGAGGCAGAATTACATGAATATCTCTGATAAATTTTGTAACTGCAGGAATTGTCTCACTTCATTATATCTACCACTCTAAGTGTGTTTGTGTGTGTGTGTGTGTGTGTGTGTGTGTAGAGGTGCTCTCTTTGTGGTTTTGTCTAAACTGAATGTGTCTGTTTTGTCTGCACAGATGTTTCCTGCGGCAAGCTTTATGGTAACAGCCTCCCCAACACGGTGTGTGTGTGTGTGTGTGTGTGTGTGTGTGTGTGTGTGTGTAGTTTATAGTAATGAGAAAAAAAAGAATTATTACATTTGGGGTTTTGCATCTAGATTATTAATTTTATGGCAATATTTTTTTCTGATTTTCTGTCAAGCTGTGTTTGAAATACAGTGACAGGTACAGCTCTGTCTTGTGATTGGCTGGAGAGCTTTGCCAGGTGGTACCCATGGGGCTTTGTCCAAACTCAGAGGGTGTAGCCCTCAGGAGGACTGAAGGGAGGGTGGGCCAACCTCCCAAATTGAGCAGTCTGTAAAGATTTCTTTTCTTTTTATTCATCAAGTAGAAGTAATAAGAAGAATCACTTGTACCAGACAATGAACACATACAGAATAACTCTGCCTGAATAATTCAGTTAGGGGTTGAGCTACTTTTCACAGAAAACAAACCAAACACTAAAAAGCCTGATTGAAACAGAATATATATATATATTTATGCATGTTTCGCCTCTTTTGTAAATACATTTAAAATATCTACAAAAACTTCACTGTGAGTTTCTGCCACTAACCTGATCATGACACGTGACTGGCTTGCAATGATTTTTGGGGATACTAAAGACAACACTGATTATGTTTCCAAAATTTGGACAACAGAATACTGGATTTCTCTGCCAAATTGCGCGGGGCATAATGAGCAGCCTTGTCGGGGTCGAAGCTAACATCGAAGAAACAAGTGTCCTCTGATATTTCTGGGAATTTGGAGGAGGAGAAGTTCACAATTCAAAGTCACACATATTCTAAGTTTTGGGCTTTTTAATGCTAATTTTAGCTTTGAAAAGAAACTGCTTTAAATGTGACTGTATTTATTTGTAGGGATATACGTTTCAGTGAAAATATATTATGAAATATTAAAAGACAACAGTGAAATGAAGTAAAAAAAAAAACACACCTTAACTGTATTAGAGTATGCAATCCTCCCTTCTTCTCTTTCTTTTTCATTCTTTTAGCTTTCTCTCGCTTCGCTCAGCCTCTCTCTCCGGTTTACTTTAGTCTCTCTCTCCCTCCCTTTCTCTCTTTCTGTCTGTACCATATGGTGTACCATGGTACATTTAGCTTGTCAGTGATAATGGATGGCCATGGAAGCCCAGTTTTGCTTTAAGCGCTAGCTCGCTGCTCGCTGTCTCGGTACGTGTGTGTTTGCGTGTGCGTGTGGGATGATGGCTGCTGATGCTTTCGGCTGTGGGATGAGGGATCATGAAGCTAAATAAGCCCTAACGTGCCCTCACACACACACACACACACACACACACACACACACACACACACACTCTCTCTCTCTCTCACACACACTGAACGTCATTCATCCTGGTCGACGTGGTGGTCACTTCCGGGTGGTTTCATTTGGACGATCTGATTGGTTGGTACAGAAGGGTGAATCTAATCTGAAGAGGTTTCTTTCAACAATGATTTCCAGCATCTTGTCTGCAACCCAAATAAAACAAGGCAGAGATGATCAGCTGATCACATATATACCCTCCTCTGCTCCGTTTATTAGAAATGGAAAAATAGCATCAAACCAGCCAATCACATGGGTCAACTGGTGTCTTGGTGACAATTTCTAGTGACTTGAGTGTGAATATACAGAGAAGTCACAGACCATCATTATGCAGAATAACATTAAGATTTTAGTCATCTTAAGTAATTTAGGTTTTTAGGGAAAATACTCTGAAGACATGGCAGATTAATACTTGAAACCGTAGAGATTTATTTTAAATAGATGGTAATCATTTCACCAGCTGGCTAGATAAACAATATAACTCATAATGAGGACTTCAAAGGTCAGGTTGTGTAAAAGACGAACAAATATGGACTGAAATGATAAGATAAAGAGCTGAGAAGTATTATGAGTAGTAAGTGATTTTTTAATATCTGTTGCTGTCAAATTAGAATAGAAACTGAATAATATGAATTTAAAATATATTTCCCTTTTGTTTTTATTTCAAACCTTTTGTCTGTCAGTGTGAGTGTGCTAATGATCATTGGTATATTTATGACTATCTGAAAGCCTTATGATTGAGTCATGATGCTGATCAGGGTTGGACACCTCCTCCTCCCTGCAGCCAATCAGCGATCCTCCTTTCACTGAGCACAAACCCCTCTGTTATCCTTGGCACCGTCCTCAAAATCATTATCGGAAACAAAACGATGAGCAGAACTGGGTTTAGGAGGAAAAAAAGAGCAGAAGACAGGAACAGGATGTCTCCTCCTCTACCTCTCGTCCTCATCCTTCCTGCGTCCCTTTTTGAGAAGTGGAGTGATTGGAGAGCGGGAACAAAGACATGAGACAAGAGACAGTGATTGTATGTCAAAACGAGATGGTGCTTTCATTCCTGCAGAGAGAAACTTTTTTTGTTTTCTGACGGTTCTTCTGGTTTTTGTTCCGGTTGTATCAACTATATCAAGTTTAAGCTTGTACATATGCAGTTTGATACAAAAACACTGTTATTAAATCACAGAAATGGACATTAGAGCAGGATAAATCATGCTAAAATTGGTGCAAAATCCCTTCATATGGTCATCTGTGACAGTCTCCTTCACTATAAAATCTCATGTAAACCTCTCAAATAGCACATGTTGTGAAAATCATAATACCCATGAGGACGTTCTTTACTGGAGTCTCTGGGAGTACTGGGACTGTTGATGGTACTCGACTCTGCCTCCTACACACTGTACTGCTGCATCGCTGTCATCTGCATCACAGCGCAGAAACATTTCTAACATTTCCCCTGAGTTAACTTACATCCATACACAACTGACCAAAACTGTTTGACAAATCCATCAAAAATCTATCTTGTCTCTCACTCTACTTCTCTGTATGTGTGTGTGTGTGTGTGTCAGGATCAGAGTACAGTATACCAGTGTGTCATAGTAAAAGAAAAACCGATGCAGCACACCTCCTGATGTCCTGACAAAAGACTAGCAGGAAGTCGTGAAAGAGAAGGTCCATAACTGCAGTTTCTTTCGGCCAAGTCATTGAGACTCTATCATGGCTTGGCGTGTGCTTATCTCAAAATGGAAACATTTCATGGAGTACGATCCCAGCATAAGCAGGCAAAAGAGTAAAATTCTTCCTCCTTGGGGACTGGCATAAAAGTACCTTGTGCAGTGTTTGACCACAAGTAGTGCAGTGGAATAATGTTTGTATGAGTGGATACCTGATTTGTTTGCTTGTGGTTCCATGTATGAGGATGCACATGTATGCACATAAACATGTGGGTGACGTGATCCACGTTCCTGCCTCTGCATATTTTACATTATTCCACTGATCGTCATGTGGCAGAAAGACTTTGATGACACAGTTTGCCATAAAAAAGGCAGTGAAGAAGAAGAGTGCTAGCAGCCCAAACAATGTAAACAATGCAGGTTTCTAACTTTAAAAAATTGGCTTTGCAAATGTGTTATGAGGAGGGAAATGCACTCAACAGATTTGTAAGATCTCATGGATGGACACAATACAATTTAGTGACTAATATTGAATGTAAACATAAACTCCACATTCAAGTTGTAAAGTTGTAAACCTTTCCTCTCCTCTTTCCTCTCCTCTCTCCTCTCCTCTCGTCTCCTCTCCTCTCGTCTCCTCTCCTCTCGTCTCCTCTCTTCTCCTCTCCTCTCCTCTCCTCTCCTCTCCTCTCCTCTCCTCTCCTCTCCTCTCCTCTCCTCTCCTCTCCTCTCCTCTCCTGTTCCCTCTGGTTTCCTCTCCTCTCTCCCTGCAGCTGTGTTCTCCTTTCTCTCTCCAGCTGTTGCCAACCAATCACCTGCTCCCCACACACACACACTCACACTTACATGCACATACACACACACACACACACACACACACACACAGTGTAATTATGGGAGACGGGGCGCTGGCTGGGGATCCATTTGAACACATGAATAAACGAAAAAGGAGAGATTTGCATACAGAACCAGAGAGAGGTGATCGATCAGGAACAGACATAACACACACACATGTGACATGTGACTGATCAATGAATGAAGTGATTAATAGATCTTTTTTTTTCATTTTGATAATTAATGGTATAAATTTAGTCCTTTATTTTAGATCCAATATAACTTGAGAAATGTAATGCTGAAGCAACTAGCCAATTAACTGATTAGTCCATCAACAGAAAATTAATTGACAAACATTTTGACAATTGGTTAGGTGTTTGTCATATATCACAGTGCAAAAACACAGAAACTTGCTCCAGCTTCTAAAATGTTTTGTTGCTTCTCTGACTATCTGTAGGTTTTAGACTTGAGAATTTGGAAACTGCACTGGCATTTTTCACAATTTTGTACGCAAAATAACCATCTGATTAACAGTTAATTGTTAGTTGCTAGCATAAATGTAAAAAATACATGAATATATAACATAAATAAGGTAAACAAATCCTCATTGTTTTACGCTCTAATCCAGAAGATGATAGATTTGTAGATAAAATTTTCAAAAATACTTTACTCAACAAGAAAAGAATTAAGAAATCAAGTGAAAAATCCATCAGTGAGGAGCTTGCACAGTGTTGCTCATGAGTCATCCCACACAGAGTGCAGGCTGACCTCCATGATGGAGGAGCACCAGAGTGAGGAGCAAAAGGCTAAAAAATGAAGACAGAACTAAAGGAGGAGACGGGTGCAGAGAGCAGGGAACCTGAGAGAAAAAAAAAAAAAACAGAGCAGCCAGGCTGCCCGTGTCACCCACAAAGTTTCCCTGCGTATCACTGCCTTAATGTCCCGACCGTTAGTTGGTTTCCATGGCAGCAGACGAGAGTAAAGTGGTAGCTTTTCCCCTTTTTTTCCCACGCTTTCAGGGCAGTGCCATGTGAAAGCAGCGGACAGAGTCTCTGCTGGCACACTCTGAATGGGAACAGAGCTGACAAAGAGCTGAAAAACCATGCTGTTAGTGTTAAACTGCCTCAAACTAACCAGGGTGACTGGTTCAATTCCCGCTCTACCTCGGTAGGTGGAGCAAGGCAGTGACACTGTCAGGTGGGTCAGCTCCCACTAAAGAACAACAGTCTGTCCAAGAAGGTGACAACTGTTTTCTTGATTAGAGAATCAATCAATGAAACAGAGATTTGTAGGTGAGATTAATAATGAGGATGTCATCTTTCTGTGCCGGAGCCAGAAAAATATATAATGACAGAAAAACGGTCACGAAAATAGTGTTTAGCATGGACAAGATCAAGTCAGCTTTCAGAAATAATTACTCTTAAATTGACATATTTTTCCGATCAACATGACAAATGTTAACTGCTCCATTACAGTCTCTATCAACTTGTATTCTGTCACATTTTAATCGTGTATGTGGAAGTTTGTTGGCTAACCAGCTCAGTCTGATCCAGCTAAACACACAGGTTAGCCATCAGACAACTCAACTGAGAATAAGTAGCATAAAGACGAGGTATTTGTCAAGACAGAATGCTGTCAGGTAAAAGTTTGTACGTTTGAAGTACAGCTGATTGGTTTGGAGATAAAAAAAATAACATCAAAAAGCTGCTAGTTAGCATTAGCAGGTTGCTGAAGGCTGCTAATGCTAGCTAGCACTACCGCCCACCCGTGCTATGCTGGTTTCAAAACAAACAAAACCTGCCGTGCTGAAGCTAGCAGGCTGCTGGAGCTGCTTTCATGTGCACCATTAAATAATAATGTCAGACAAAACATAACAAAGTAAGTAGCTAGAAAAACTCTTCAGTGGAGCTAAAGTTTTTTAAATTAACAATAGTGTTGCTGCTTTACATTACAGTGATGTTGATGTAGCTGGATAGTTTGGATAGCTTGACTGCTCATGCATTCAGACTGTGTGTCATTTCGTCACCATTATTGTAATTAACACCACACAAGTTAAAGTTCAGAAAGCTTTTTACATTTCCAGAGTGAGTAAAGGAATCAGGAGAGAGGAAGAGGAAGAATTGCAGGATGTAATGGTGTAGAAAGAAAAACAAGGAGAAAGTAAAGAACTGATTCAAAAGGAAGAAGGTGCAACTGATTCAAGATTAATAGAAAAAGTTTGAGGAGGAGAGAGAAACACATAGAAGCAGCAGCCCAGGCGTCAGGTGACAGAGAGACATGAAAACATTCGAAGCAGGAGGCAGAAAAAACTGGTACGGTCTGACTTCCACCTGTATCTAGATGAATTACTATGTAAATATTTTTAAAAGCACAATCTGTTATCGGAATGTAAACTAAAGGACATCCTAACAAACAAAAGTCAAAGCACGAGATTGAAACTTGCTATAAAAGGACTTACAGATCTGTGAATGCAGGCATCTATTAAACATGATGTTTTCTTAAGCTGTTAAGAGGTTGTTGACCTCAGTAACTTATAAATACAGCACTAAAACTGACAAAATGCTGATTCATCTAGAAGTCAAACTGTTGTCTTGATTTAGCTTTAAGTTTAAGCACATTAATCCCCCATAAGTCCATTTTGTTATTTAGTTATATTACAAACATAGATCTATATTGAGGAGCATATAGACGGTGTAACTGAGGTAAGGTAGGGTTTAGCCAAGCTTTTATTTACCACTACAGCCATACGTACAAGCAAACCAATTTCAGAGTCATCATCAGATCCTCACGTATTGACACACTGACGTTGACGGCTGAGTTGCTCAAGTCCATCAAGTCTGACAGTGTGACAGTGAGATCACTAGATCAAGGACAACGTTTAGACAGATACTTTATACACCAGCACTGTGGCTTCCAAAAGGACTTATCCTTCCATTATGATGATGATGATGATGATGATGATGATGATAATTGAAAGCCTTCTGTTTTAATCTTCATAGTGATAATTGTGTGTAATATACTATTTATTTGTAGTTCATAAATGTATAATTTATTCAAAACAAAAGAAAAACATTTTATTTATAATTTCTTTTCACTTAGCTGAAATGATTGTATTAGTGTTTATATTGCATTTTATTCAGCTATAATTACCAGTAATGTGGCTTTGAAGACATGTTGACCATTTTCTTGATACTTTTGTTGTTCTTTTGGCCAAATGCAGTCGCTGTAGATAACCAATATCTCCAACTTGGAGTTACAACTAAGAGACTGAACAGTATTTCCCATTTGGCTGGTCATAATAACAGTCTGAATGATATAATGTTAACATAGAACTAGTGGCAGAAGTGATAGAAGAATAATTTCAGCATGAATTTGAATATTTTGATCAGTCTGGATGATTTAGTCTGCCCTGTTGACCCTCTGCTGATCTTATCCAGTGTGGCATCCTCATGTAGCTTATTTTGTTAATCATATGGGTTTTTGAAAAGGTAAATTGAGGTCTCACCCAATTAGAGATTTTTTTATTCTTACACTTTTTGTTTCTTTGCATTTCAGCAGGTGGCAAGGGAATTATGTCATTGTTGTTTCTGAGCATTTGAGCTAATAAGAGCTGGTTGCTACTGATTTTAATTTCTGACCTGTGGTGAATGGATTTTAATTAAGCCTTAATGGAACCCACAGCTCACATTTGTTGTTGTTTGGATATTAACTTTTAAAATTTTGGTTTATTTTGCAATTTGTTAAAGGAAGCAGGTGACTACCATTTCTCAGAGTTTCTATGTAGGCGCTCAGATGACTACTCCCTCCTCTGTCCCCGTCCTTTCTCCCGCCGTCCGTCTCTTTCCACCCTCCCTCTCTTCTCCCTCGCTGTGTGATGTCAGGTGGGGTCTGCCCCGCTGTGATGAAGCCACTCTGATCACCGGCTCCTGAACAGTGTGTGGGAGCAGATATGTCATTATTCTGCAGCCAGGTGGTCGCGCTGAAATCACACAGAGCACATCAGCGGTATGATGCAGCTCCCAGATCTGCGGCCACACCACTCATATTACAGGCGTCCAGGTGTTCAAACGCTATCACATTAGTCTAAATACAGGTATTAAGTTGGTAGTCAGGGTGGAGGAAGAGGAGGAGGAGGAGGAGGAGGAGGTCTGTCATTGATGGCGGGAGAGAGAAAACGGGAGAGGAAAGTCAGGAGAAATGTTGTATTTCACACGTGGGAGGTCAGTTCAAACTAGTCTTCACAGATCCAAAATATTGGACCTGATCCATGAGTACACACATATATATATATTTATTTATATACTCTGATGCACCACCATCCAAAAGTGAATAGTGCATAGTACCTTACAGTGGCAGAGAACAGCAGATTAACATTTTCATATTCTTATAGAAGGACTGTATATTAAAACTAGAGCCAGACAAGGACACTGTAGGTGCATTTCCATCCACACGTTTTTATGCGCATTTTCATGCTTAGAAAGATCTGAGTGAAAATGGCAGAAATTCAGAAAAAAGTCAAGATATTGCAAAAATGTTTTCATGTATGGCTCAGGTGGGAAATGTGGTTTATCAAAGCTGAATGCAGAAAGCAGAATGTCCTCCAAATAATAAAGAAAACAAACACAAGTGTCATATTTCCATCATGTTCTCCCAAGATTTTTTCCTCATCTCGTTGCACCCTCGTCTTCTGCAATGCTTTATTATTGCTATATTATTATTAAACTTACACTACATTTATCCATTCTGCATTTACACACACCCAAAACCCATCAAAATACTACTACAGGAAGTAAAAGGCGTGGATTATATTTGTGCTGTTCTTCAGTAGGAAATATCAAACAAAGAATCTGATTAAAAACAACACATTATGCAAATAAAAAAGAGAGTGATGCAGTATAGATATATATATTTTATCTTTACTGTCTCTCTGCTCGACTCACCCAAACCATAATGGAAGGAAGAAATAATACAAACATGACATAAAGAGCTTTCAAGTACAATAAAACAAAGTGAGAGACAAACAAAAGGCAGAACGGAAGTCAGCAAGGAAGAAGAAAAAAGATGAATAAAGGAAATAAAAAGAAAAAATCGTTCTAGCAAAGGGGAGTATAGGATGAGAAAAGAGTGGAGGAGGAAGAGGAGAAGGGGAGGGGGGAGAAAGGATTAGAGACAGACATGTCTCCATGACAGTGACAGGAGAAAATCAGAGTGTGATGCTGAACCTCAGGATCCTTTGACCCCTCCAGTCTGACAGCACCTGACCCATCATCCATCTCTCCAGGGTCACCCCTCCTCCTCCTCCTCTCCTCACACACACACACACAGAGAGAGAGGTTGAACAACACTCTCACAGTTTCTACTCAGACCTTAGAAATCAGAGCCGTCGAGCAAACTCAAGACTGTTAGAGGTTGTTTTTACTGTAATTAGTCACTTTATCATGAAGATGTAAAGCTTGCTCTTTGATTCGATATGTTCAAACTGTCAACATAAAACTATGTGGAAAATTGCATTACTGTATGTGCTACTGTAGCTTAGAGATTTGTTAGATCTGTTAGCTCTGCTTTTCTGTTCCTGCCTGGAAACCAGTTTAACATTCATCAAAACAAGCTCAAGTTTCAGGCTTAAATTAAACCAGTTGACACCATATTATATTCATTCTTACACATACAACATACTACAAATACTCTAAGATTCAGCATGACTTACAGTTGCAAGGAATATCCAAATCTCACATGTCCGTCAAGTTTTCTTCTATATTAGAACTAATCCAGTGATTGTCTGTACATCCACGGTCACAGAGAAAACCGAAACTGCTAACAGCTGATTCGTCATGATGTAAAAATTAGCACTTTTCATGGTGCAAAACTGGCAAAATGTAAATAAATACAGGCTCAAGGTGTAGCCCATACACAATAGCAATACCTGCTGCATGCTTCTCCCAAAGAATTATGGGAAGCGTAGTTTCAAAACGTCATACACGATTAGCCCAAATAGATGTAAGGAAAAAGCAAAAACAACACAGTTCTTATATCTGTTGAACAGTAACACAAATATGTTGAAACTCTGTGGACATAAAGGCAGAAAACTCAAACCAATTTAATTAACTTATTTTTATTTCTTTAAAAAAAACTGTTATAGAACATTTGTGGTACAACTCACATGTAAATTGATGGTATTTCTAAGTGGCCCAACTTAGCTTGAAAATGACAATATATGACATGTAGCATCTCTGCTAAGAGACTATAAATAAAGTGAGTGAGAATCAAGACATCTGTACTTCACTTAAACATAGATGGTATTTCATAATATTTTAGTGGTTAATATGAAAGTGAGATATTCAGAACATGGAAAGTGTTTCCCTGCAGAAAAGAGGTCAGGAAACATGTACATCTATTTTTATTTGCTAAAGCTTAACCATGCTGGTGTGAAACATAGAGTTTGTTTCTGGGCCTGTTTCTGTTTGACGCGTGAAAAGGCTGGTGAGCCTGAACGTCGCGTCTTTATTTAGTCAGACAGTGTCAGTGAGCAACACTGTGTCATTGTGCTGCACTTTAATACTTCCATATTGTGCCGCTAATTCAGAATTTCACACCTTTTTCTCTCGTCGCTACCTCTCCCTTTGTCTCCCCGCGTCGTTTGCCTTCCGTCTCAACCCCGAAGACAAGAGGAAACGTGTTAAATCCACCTCTAAGAACCTTTTTAATTCAACATTAGCAGTCGTCATCTGTCTGACGAACAATACCCAAACACAATTTACATCTACGACTGGAGCATCCCGCCTTTGTTTACTCTGCAGCTAAATATTGTTCCATCAATAATGGACTCCAAACACAGAATCAGGCTTTTAGTTTTAGGTAATCCTGAATGTTTTACAGGAGATTTTTTTTTTCTTTTTCTTTTTTACTGTGTTTTATTGTCTCGGGAGCATAATTGGAGTATGTTGTTTTCGTCATTTGTTTTAGGTTTTAGGAGAAACATGGGCTCAGAGCCTCGTGGATGTAACTCCAGATGCTATTGTGTCCGAGGTTTTTGTGGAAGTGCTGCCCGAAATCCTCAAGACAAAGGCAGCAGATATGGTGGGGAAAATATAAACCCTGGAAAGAATCAAATCCTTCGAAATTCTCATTCGGCGACAGTTATGAAAGGAGGACCTGGGGGGGGGTTGGGGGGAGGGGGGTTAAACCGAAGCACGAAACAAGGTGATATCCAAAAAATAAAAAAAAAGAAAAGAAAAGAAAACCACGTCAACGCGGCAGTCTACCTAAACCTCCTGCCATGTTTCAGGTGCCATGTTTTCTACTCCCCCCCCTCCCTCCCCGCCCTCCTCCCATCAGATCACAGCGAAATAAAGACAGATTGATAAATTCACGGACGGGTGTGAACATTGCCAAATCGAAGTCAGACCCCGACCAAAGTAAACGCCGTGCCACAGAGCGAGAAAAGAGGAGAAAAGAGAAGGAGGGATGGAGGGGGAGAGAAGATTTGGGGCTCTAATGCCAGCCTTATGCGTCTTTTAGTCGTTTCCGCCGTCGGGGCTTGGCACCAGCACGGCGCTGTCAGCCAGCCAACAAAAATCTGCAGTGCCTGCCGCATTTCAGCAGCCCCTGTTTTGTCTGAGACCAACACACACACACACACACACACTGAAAAAAAAAACACACACACTCGCGCCACAGACACACTCTCAAATCAGCGACATTTTCCTGCACGATACCGAAGCTTCGTGAAAGAAAATGTTCAAAAATTGAAGTCAAATAAAATCCAAATCAAAGGAGGAAATTTATTTTCTTCTTTATAGATCAGAGACACCCCTGGACAATTATTTTTTCTTTTTTTTTTTTTTTTTTTTGCAGTGCCACAAACACACCACGCTGCTTTGGGATATTCATTTAAAAATGTAGTTCTCCTGTTGAAGTCCTGCTGTTTGGAGGGTTCGGTGGTGTCGCCCTGTTTGTCGCCTCGTTGTTGTTTGTGTTGTTTGTCTATTAAATCCAGGGTGGAGGAGGGGTGACTGTGTGTGTGTGTTGGGATGGGATGGTGGGGTGTGGGGTGTGGGGGGTGTTGGATAATGAAGGCTGTTTGGTAACGAGGGAGGGGGGGGGGCCTTTCTTTGGGTCTCATTCACATGAACAGGGAACAAGTGTCATGGCTGCTGCTGAATTTTAATCTGTCTGCAACCACACCAAACACACCAACTCTTTCCAATACGTGCATGTGAAGATAGCCTCTCCTTGAAACAATAAACACACAATTTTTCAATATAATTTTTTGATTTTAGTAGATAAAGTACAAATATTCATTACTCTCTCTAAAAAGTTGGCATATTGGAGATGCATGGATTTCAACAGAGAGTCGTGTCTCTCATTGTGTCCCAGTACAATATTGCTTACTAATAGTATACAAGAAATCAATGCACTGTATGACTTTACTAATTAGTAATAATATAATACATGTGCAGACAAGTTGTCGTTTAAACTTACAGGAGTTTAAAGCAAAATGATTTCCTGAGATCTTCCTGGAGCTGTTTCACTACCATCAGCATTTTATTTTTTTTATTGTGTTGCAGCTGTAAATATCTCATCCGTTTCCTTTCTGTATTGCATTGTGGGACAATAATATCACTCAACAGCACATTTAAAAAATCAAGAGGATGTTTCTGTGTCCAAAATCACTTTACCGCATACTATACGGCGCCTTAAAAAAGTCCCACAATGCTACAAAAAAAGCAGCGTTGACGGCACATACGCTGCTTTTTACTTTAATTAAGTGATTTACATGACATCATTTAGTGATGGTGTGAGATGATAATGATTGTGATGAGTGAAATCTCACTGGACTTCTCAGTATTGTGTAAATGGAGTCAACTGTCGAGCGCGTTATGTGAGCGAGGGCTAGCGTGAGATTAGAAACGAACTTTCACTTTCTGTTTTATTGTTCGTTAAATGACGATTTCATCAGATCACTAACATGTTTCTGTAGGTTTCCTCTGACTGGAGTCTCAAACATTAGTCAATTGTGGTATTGTTTTTTTGTTTTGTGTTTTTTTATGGGGGTAGGAATGTGGTTTTTTTTTTGTAGCAGATGTTGTTTTTTTTATTCCGAGAGAAGAACTATTTTGTTCAACTTGTTCAGAGTTTGTGTCGTAATTTTGCTTCTTTTATGAGTCTGGTTTCAGTCGTTTTGTTGTGTTGTTACGCCTGTGTGGGCAGGACACACTGTGTGTATTGTACACAAAAACCAACAGCTACTGTCTTCAATTTATAACTTTAATACTTTAATAGCAAGAAAAAGTTTCCTCAGGTAACCACCAACACTTTCCACTGTTTTATTATCCTTTTGTTGGCTTCATATCCAACTGTCTACACAACAACACTCTATTTGTTTATTTTTCAGACCAAATGTCCTAAAAATATAGGAAATCACTATATTTGTATTAAAAGTTTATTCAAGAGGTCTGCCCAGTGAAGTCTAAAGTCTAATTGTGATGTCAAGTAACTTCATTGTGCTGTTTACAAAATTAACACTTTTACAAATTACATTTGTTAAGATGAACACAAGATAACAGGTGTGTGTTCAGCTCCAAGTGGATATTAAAATACTTTTTATTGCAGACAATTAGAGAAACTTTGTCTTATATTTGGAGGAACCAATCAAAACACTGGTTCTGATACAGAAAACAGCTAAAAGTAGATTCTGCTTCAAGTTCGTTGCCAATATTCTCACTATTTCACAAAAAAGAATGCTTGAGTTAAATTTAGAAGTTACTTTTTACATTCAAAAATGATTCTATGAAATTCTCAGATACACAAACACACAAACAAAATAAGATTAAAAAATAAATGGAAGATAAGAATCAGCGTTGTGGTCCAATCAGCAGTCTGATCTGGTCTGATATGGCGGAAGGTAGAAGCCGACAGATGTGAGCTGGATGCTGCGTCTCTCGAGTCGTCCTCGACGCTCGTATACGTTCATCTGTTGTTTGATGTATTCACTCACTCCGGTGCCAAGAAATAAATGCCTGCTGGGATTGAAGTAGGGAGGGGGGGGGGTGGAGGGGGGGTGTCTGTTAGACGACTGTTACTCATCGACCATCGTCTGTTAAATTAATGTTGATCCCAAAAAAATGTTACGCTTTACACGGGAAGACAACGCCATGAATAAATATATAGATTATTTCAATTTCAGCACTGGCGGAAACGTTTCAGAGTGTCTGTTAGAGAGTGTGTGATGCTGTTAGTAATGTGTGTGTGTGTGTGTGTGTGTGTAAATGTGTTTGTGTGTGCCGGTACCTTTCAGACTTTGTAGAAACTTCTGGACCGGTGCCCGGCGGTGTCATGGAAACGCTTGAATCGCTCAGAATGATTCATGTCTGCACAGTCCAACCCTCCCCCCATCACACACACACACACACAAACACGCACACACACATGCACACACATACACACACACAGCATGCAAGAAGAGGGAGTTTAACCCTTCTTCTATCCATCTTCTCAACCCCCCCCCCCACCCCTCTTCCCCACCTCTCTTTCTCTTCTCTCTCCTCTTTCTTTCCTCCCGTCATCTCGCCATCCTCATCAAATCGCACTATTAGTCACATAGTTTATTAAAATGGACTCATTATATGGATGTCAGAGGAGATCACGTCTTGTGAGTGTTTCCTTTCACGCAGAGAAAGACTCGACGTGTCTCTCAGCCTCTGAAAGAAAGAGTCTAGACGTTCGACATCGACTCCTAGAACAACTCCATCTCGCTGCTTTTCTGTCCTCCTGCTGATGAATCAGACCTGAAACTGATAAGTGAAAGATAATCACATGTGATGGACAAATTAGATAGAAGCAAAGAGAAAGAAGTCACCTTTGTTTTGTTTTTCTTGATTAATTAAATTGAAAACAATGAATAGAATAAAAAATGAACACAAAATGAAAAATAAGTTGATGTAGGGAAAGATAAACTCCATCCTTTTATTTTTTCCTCTTCCTCTAACAAAAAAATAACTAAACCAAACAAAACAACTGTCAGGATGTATTAAAAGATGTCAAAGTGATGGAGGAAATCAATCGACGTCGTCACTGACTCTTAGAACAACGGCATCTTTTTTTTCATGTTGGAGAATCTGAATAAAAAGCAACAAAATATAGAAATGAATAAATAGAATTGAAGGAATTAAATGAGAAACAGTGTCTGGATGAAAAGATGCTAAACTGATGAAGTCTAGATCTGACTCTTAGAACAACTACATTTTGGTGAATCGGAATAATAAAACAATAAACTAAAATAAATCAAATAAGAAGGGAAAAAGCTCATCTGGTGAATTTGCTCCCCTATAAATAAAATGTAATAATTCAATAATGCAGTGGAATAATGTGCTGTTATATTTTATATATCCTCTCTTTTGTTTCTTCTCTCTTGTCATTCTTCTTTTCTCTAGTCTGTCCTTTATTCTATCCATTCTCTCTCTCTTTTTTATTATTCTCTCTTTTGTCTCCTCTGTTATCCTGCTCACTCGCTTCTCGTGTCTTTGTTTCCTTTCCTCTTCTCTTCACTTCCCTACTGACAACTGATCTGAACAGCTGATCCGAACGATTGACAGATGAATTCGTCTGTGGTTCGTTGTGTCGACCGCTAAGGTTGCACTTACTGCTGTTCACTACTACTGATGTGATTGTTTAGTTGTTGTTGCGCTGCAGTTAATAAAACTTTATTAAAGTAATTAAGATTAATATTAGCATGGAGGAGCTAATTGAGGAAGAGGAAAATAGCCAGCTCTCCTTTATACTGTTGCCTTGTATATTGATCAGATATTGTTTGGTGTTTGATTGATTCTCAGTTTATCACAATAAACTCCCTCCCTGTTTACTTTTTAGTATTTAACCAAAACCACCATCTTTCCTGAAGTGATTTAGTTGCATAAATCTAACAAAACATGGGACAGAGGAGGTGAACGCTGGACTCTGGTGTCAAAGTGGTGAGCTTTATACGTCCACCCTCAATGGTTTGAAATGGGTGTTGGGTGTTTCCCTGTCAGAGAGGGTCTAACGAAACTTAGTCACATTATTGGAAGTCTGTAGTATTGAGTGTTTTTTTGGATGGTGACCTTCAGGTACAATAACAAAACTCAGGTATCTGCTGTAAGTCCCCCAACTTCATGAATCACTAAAGTTAGACAGAAAATCAAGGATGGTAAAAATAAAAGAAAACAAACAGCAACAAAAATCTCATGTAGCAACAATGCCAAGAATAAAAACGCCAGAATAAAAATGAAAAAGACTACAACACTACAGGTCTGAGAGTTTATTCGGCCTTCGAGGAGGCAGACATGACCAGAATACAAAGCGATGTTGGTTTGTGGGCTTCTGCTGCGTGGGCGAGTCCAACAAAATCCTCTATTTATACACACACACACACACACACACACACGCAGTAAGTGTGTCTCTGGTTTTGGATCATGTATTGAGTGTTTTCTTTCTCCGTTTCGTATCGTGTTGTGTGTTGTGTCGGCCTTGTTCTGTGAAACACTTTCCAATGAACCTGCCGCTTAAAAACACAGAAGAAAACAGTAAATCGATGATAATGACCTTTAAAAAAAAAAAAAAAAAAAAAAAAAAAAAACTGGTGGTGAAGTTAAAGAGAGTGAGAACCGGTCTCTTTGTGAAGGCTGAGGCGCTGATGAGACAGACAGGCTTTTTTGGTTTCTGAGGTTGGCCTTCATCCAAATACGGAGAGAGGCAGAGAGATTTCTGTAGCTTGTAAGTCGCCTGAATTCAAGGTATTTTTGTGTTTGTTCCGTATGTGGCAAAGTCAGGGTCGAATACAGGAGGAAAAACAGACAGGAAGAAGCCAGTGTGTTTCTTTGTTGAATTTTCACACTAAATAAGAATTTAATGTATTCACAAGGACAAAAATAAGTAGAGTAGAGGAAGGGTTAATGTTAAAATAACTCTCATGTTGATATTAGACCAGGGTTCTGGTTTATAGGGAAAAAGGAAAACGTATATCACCAAAAATATCCACAAATTGCCCTGAAACAGGTCCTTTTTTAATCTATACAAAAAAACACACATCTTATATTTTAAAATAATTGAATACATTTCACATGAGAATGGTCAGAAAACAGTGTATGTGTTTTTATCACATGTGATGAACCACATGTTAAATGTTAACATAGTATTTGGTGTTTTATATAAAATCAGTTCTTTCACAAGTGATGTTACATCTCATATGTGAAATATCTGATAATCACATGTGCCTATGTATGATTTTTTTTACATGTGAAATAGTATTTCACATATGATAGATTCTCATCTTAACTCAAATGTCTGGTTTTAGTTAAGGAATTTTAGCTAATAGACAAAGTCATTCTGAGTATTAAAGGGGAATGTCGCTCATTTTTAGAATTCACATACATTCGCATTGTGCTATGGATCTACTATAAAACTTGCTTTAGTAATCATTGAATTGATGATCACACTTGAATGGAAATTTTGGGCCTTTTTTGTTCCTGAAACCCAAACTAGGTTTAAATTTCAATTCATTACAAGTGTTTGAAAATGAACTTTACTCAGATGTCAACACAATCCTTGCTGCATCTGATGATCTCAACAAGATCACATTTACTGTCTAATCTGCCAGATCATTTCACATCAAGATTTGCAATAGGATCAAATTTTGAATTATGATGGAGTTAATGAGAGTTAGTTTAGTCAAGGGCCTGTTAAGAGCCTGTGTGATACTAGCTAATAGTCTGCAGAGCATCCCAGTTCCTGTTAGCTCTCAGCTTGTAATGGAGCTGATTTGTGTTTCTTCCCTGTCTCTCGGCGTTGTGGATTAGCAGGGATTTGGTCCTCCTGGCTCACCGACTTCTCTATGGGCTTTAAACAGCAGAGTGTGCTGACCTCCCCTCCTCCACCTTTTGTACCTCTGCAGCCAACACACTCTAACGAGCAGCGGTTCGTCTGGGGGTCCTCCTCACAGCCAATGAGCTTGTTTGGGTCCATCGCCAGGGAAAAAAAAATGTCACCACAGGGTTCCTCTGAAAAATGTAGAGGTTAACGGAAGTAGAGTCGAGTTTGAAAACCTTCTTTTTCTTTTGAGATTTGAGACAGTCCAATGTTTGTGTTTGGATTATTTTGAGGCTTTCTTTTATCTTTATGTGACAGCTGATAGTGGAGAAAAAAAAGGGATGATTTAGAAACAGACAGAGCTGAATGATCATGTGTCTGATTCAAACCTCTTACGTCATGGTTATGTGGTTGCATGTAAGGCTGTTACCAGCAGTTATTTTCATCTTTTATTTCCCCAAAATCCCCAAAATATCAGCTGTTCAGTTTTTGAAGATATTAAATGGAGGAAATCATGAAGCTGTTATGAGCACACTTTTGGAATTGTCCCTTGAAAAGGGACTTAAGCTCTGAGTAGATTTTTAATATTGTCATTGATCAACAAATTGGTTAATCCAAGAATCATTTCAGCATTGGTTTCCAGGGTACACACTGTTAAGGTGTGATTGGCCGTTCACATTTCACACCACCTAGACCAAATTCATGTCTAGTTGCATCTTTCCATTTGCTTTAAATGCACTTGCCCCACAACCGTCAAAATTCATTGGCCCTTAAAAAACGGTTTCACAAAGGACACGTCAAGGATGAGCAACCGTGTTAATGTTAGACATTAACAGACACACGGCCAAGCAGTTGGTGAAGAAACTTGAAAAACTGAAGAATATTTGTTTGAGGTTTCTAGAAACTGTCAGTGTTCAGGAAACAATTACAAAGATGACTGTCAGTGAGCTTTCGGAGGTTTAAGATCCCCTGTTGTCTTGTGGTTTCAGAAGCCTTCATGAAGGTAGTTTTCTAAGAACTCCCAAAATCATCGGAGATTCCTGGAAGCACCATACTGGTTTCAGAAGCCTTTTGAGAAGGGTTTTCTAAGAATGTTCAGAGCATTCAGAGCCCATATCGTAGAGGTTGGCAGTCAGTTCCTCAACAATCCACAAAAGACTGAGGAACATCCATTTTTTGGAGATTTTGGGTAAACTATTACAGGCTTGCTTTATAAGTTGGTTTCTAAGGATGAAGAACCCCCATATAGTGACTGTCCACAGAAGCACGTTGTTTTTTTCTGTGAACTCACAATTGTCAAAGATTCCTAGAATTAGCATCAGGGTTTGAGAAGTTTTTATGTGCGGCTACATATCGGGTCTCAGAGCCACTGCTTCTATGTTTGAATTTTCTAACACCTGATATGAGTTCCTAGAAGTATTGTCAGATCAAGTCAACGTTTTTGAAAATAAGTTTGTCATGACTCTTCTGAGGCTGACAAGGTTCCTTGAAGGAACAACAGGGTTCATTAATCTTTTATGGAGCAGTTACACAGAGGCATTGGCAGAGGCACAGCCTAGCTCTCAAACAAGTAATGTTCTTTGTTCTTTTGAGGATTGTTGGTGGTTTCTAGAAACTGACAAAGTTCAACAACTGATTACAAAAGTGTCTTCCATGGGTGAAGAACACCTTTGTTTTCAGTGTTCGTTGAGGCATTGTTGTGGTTTGAGAACCATTCATGAAGCCGGTTTTATAAGAATGCAAATGTCCAAGGATCCTTGAAGCACTGACATGGTTTGAGAACACCTTTAAGTAGGGTTTTGGATGAATGCTCTGAGGTTTGAGGAGTACCTGCTCACATCTTTGCTGTTAATGGTTAAAATCTCAGTTCTTCTTGAAGTGGAGGTTCTTGAGGACATCCTCTCTGATGTTTAAATGTCTTGATATGATTGTGCTAGGTGTAGCTTTAAAAAAAAAAGGGGGTTTGTGAAAGAGCCCTCCGAAGTTGACGAGGTTCCTTGAAGTGCTTTCCTATTTAGTAAGCCTTTCTCGAAATGAGATTCGGCACAATCTGAAGGAACCCAGAAAGGTTTTTTGAAATTCTTTTCTTTTGAAGAGCGGAGGAGAGAAGAGAGGAGGTTCTGCTGGGGTTCAGTCCAAAGTAGTCTGATAGCATCAGGGAACATTGTGTATAAAATTGACATAGGAATTTAAAAAAACACTGCCGCAGTAATGTCCTTCAGCTGCACTGCTAAATGTATTTTGTAATTGTAAATATTAGATTATCTGGATGAACTCTGTAGCTACTGAGGAGTTTTCACTGCCTCCTGTGTGCTTTTCTTCACTTCACTTTGTTTAATGTTTCTCTTTTTGTTAAATGGATGATACTATTGGTCTAAGATCATAATAACATGGGTTATCTGATCTGATCTGAATCGATTATGTGGCCATAATTGAGAGGAACTTAAATACCCATTATTTGTCAAAGGCCTCTTTCAAAGAAATAATCTAAAAACAAAAGGATATCATGTTTTTTACTGAGACATATTTTGTGCTGTCATGTCTTTTATTTATAAACTCTCCTTTTTTATCAAGTAATGCATTCTGTGGTTCAAGGCAGTGAAATGGGATGCTTCCCTGTTAGTTTTTGTGTGTGTGTGTGTGTGTGTGTGTGTGTGTGTCCAATCACCGCCTACTGTGACAGGGTTTTTTTGTTCTGCTTTGTTTTTTAATGCTGCTCTGTCTTAAACGTCCAAATTAAAACACCAGGGATTTTTGTTCGTGTGTGCTTAACATGAGCTCGGCCGGCTGAGACGGTGGAGGTGAAAAGGTTGCCGTGTTTGGACCAAAGTAAAGACCTGTGGTTGTACAGTTGTTAGATCCTCAATTCAGAATCTAGTGGGTTATTTACTGGGGTCATTGTTATCTTCACTGATATGTAATAAAGACGATGATGACCAACACAATCCAAATTCCATGATAAACAGCATTTAGTGACATTGTTTATTTTTGTGATTTTTAATGGAAAGAAATCCTTCAATTTGCAAAAGCATTGTAGGTTCTCAAGCATTTAAATCTGGTTCATTTTGGTAAAATTTAAGTTGTCAGCAATCCTTTATAATAATTCCTTATATGAATTGTATCACAATTATATGGAAAGATCAGGTATTGATATTGATGTTGTATTGATAATCTTTTGTATTGTTGTTTTCCAACCACAAAACATGATCACACACACACACACACACACATTCATAAATTCTTTGCAGGTGATTATTAATTATTATATGTATAGTAATTGTAATGACACGTCACACATCGTCTGTGATTTGGGTAATTGATGAAAGGCTATAAATGTGACGTCAATATGCCCAATTATTCTATTAAATATAAAATAGTAAGATATTGACAGAGTGCAAAATATTAATATTGTCTAAATGTGTCTTGTGTGTTTTTTTGGGAGGATAATTTATCATTTATATAGAGAGTGGAGACAGTTATACATGTAGGTTATTGGGGTTTTTTTCTTTTCTTTTCTTTGTAATGCAGCAGCTGTCGTGGTGGCTGCCAATAGAGATTAAAAAAAAATAAAATAAAAAGAAAGAAATATGTAGAAATGACATTATTGACCTTCAAAAGCATGTAACCTTACCTATTCATCAGCTCCACTGGTGTGTTTATGTTATGTTAGTGTCTCACATTAAAAATGTACAATTACACACAATAATTATACCTGTGTACACTTAAACATACACATTCACATCTACTCACATACATAGACATGTACACACACATTCACATACAGATATTTGCATCTATACATACATACGGTGCTCAACGGGATATTTTATTCAGGGCTGCTGTGGCAGAAGGGACAAAACTCCTGCCAAAGCCGGCCCCCCTCCTCCATTACAAGGTCTTGTATCTGCAACCAGACAGAAGTAATGTGAAGAGTGGATTCAGCGCTGCGTATGTGATGGCTTTAATAAAGTTCTTTTGTCAGTACTGAAGAAGAGAGATGTCTCACAGACGCAAAAAAGAATGCAGAATTTTCAGTGATTTATATTAATTTATTGATTTTTATTTATCTCCTTTATTTTTGTCTTATGATCAGGCTTATTTATGGCTTTACCGTCTCGCAAGAAAAAAAGTTATTTAAGGAATTAAAGGACTTTTAAGCAGTTTTTTAAAGATATAAGTGAATGAGTGAAAGAATGAATAAATGAAGAAAGTTAAAGTTTGCCATTGATACTGGTTTAAAATTAAATTAATCAGTGTGACATAGTGAGCAATTATGAATCATAATTTTAATAATTTCCATTCATTGTCTTCAAGTCATACTGAATAGCATGTTGTATATTAGAAAGAATGAATGAATGAAGCTAATAACTGATCATACCACTGATTATATATATATTCCCATTTTTATACACAGTATTTACAGTAAAATTTAATTGATATGATACAATGAAGAATGAATGAATTCATCTGTGGGTGTGTGAGAGGAAAAACAGAAACTGAAAAAATAATCAAATACATGTTTGTCCTCATATATTTATTTTATGGATGAATCCTTTAAAATATCTTAGATATAAAACATTCATTAATTTCTTTACAGTGCAGCCTTTTGATACTGAGAATTCTACAATCATTAGTGTTGAATATAATGTTTTTTTTAACAATGTATTTGTAGAAATCTAAGTGCAAATTGTGCATCTAAATTGTGCAATGGTTCAATGATTTTATGGATTCATTGTGAGATCTGGTATTTTGAGGTGTGTGTAATGTCAAATTTAAGTGGATCTGTGTGTGTGTGTGTGTATGTGTGTGGTCCTGAATAAGTATTTTTAAATGCACGTGCTTCTGTGTATGGATATGCACTATTTCAGTACCGTGCAAAAGTACATTTACATATGTGTGTTTGTGTGTCTATACGGGGCTATATATATGTATACTGTACACATTTACGCGTGTGTGTGTGTGTGTGTGTGTGTTCGTGTGTGCATCTGTGCCAGTGATTTCCAGTACTTTCTCTGTGTGTGTGTGTGTGTGTGTGTGTGTGTTGTATGCTGTGGTGTGTGTGTGTGTGTGGGAGTCTTTGTATACGTGCCAAACCGGTCCAGCTGGCATCAGTCGTAGCTGAAGCCGAGGCCGCTGTATCGGTCACACACAAAAAAACACACACACACACACACACACACAGTCGACCACATTCCCATTCTGTACGCCTGTAATTATCAACCTCTTCTGCATCGACTACCACGTTGGCGTGTATTCAGCGCTGGTCTATACACGCCTGATTCAAACCCTTCACCACGTACACGCTTTATTTTCCTCCACACACGCTCGCTATAAAACCCCTCCATTTCATCTCGTACGGCTGCACCGACCGCAGAATGTAATTACACACTAACCGTGGTTTGATATTTAGACTGGCTGAAGATTTAAGGTTTTATCCAAAAAGAAGGTCTGTGTGGTAAAAATAGGCTGGAAAGTGGTCCCGCAGCTCAGAGAAGAGGAAAGCCTGTTCAGAAGCTGGAGAGGAAATTAGCTTTGTTGTCTATACGCCGCCGCAGTCGGTGCATTTTCGAAAATTCATCAGACGCCCTTTTTTCCCAGCCACTCACACTCAGTTTGTGTTTTAAAATGATGGTCGGTTACCTGCCAAAGAGGCTTCACCTCCCTGTCATGTACTGATCAATCCTTGGCCCGCATTTAAAGAGTTCCGGTGTCTGATTTCATTCAAACAAACGTCTGACCCAAGATGTTCTATAAAGAGTTGAGGAAGGTGAGGGGAGCCTTTTTTCTCACATCCACTAAATGTGTGTCAGATGGAGGGTTAAGGCTTAAGGAACATGCACACTGGAAAGGACAGAACTTCAAAAAGGATACAAACTGATAGAAAATCACAGTTCACTAAATGCTTCATATGGTGAAAATTACAAAAAGAAAGTGTCAAGAGAGCATCTTTAGTTCTTGTACCATAAAAGCAACACTAAGAATCACATCATGGGGCATTGATTGGTTGGAGGCTGAAGCTTATTTTATGCTACAACAGTATCTGTGGTATGCACACCATCTCCAAACTTAAACAGTGGTCGGGGTTACTGCGATGACCGCACAAGTCACATTGAACAATTAATTTCTGTATGGAGATGATTTGTAAATAATGTCAAATTCACCACTAATGTTGCAGTTGCACATACAAAAACATAAAGTAAAATGTCACAACTCCTGCA